>NC_064924.1:303843911-304143911 GCF_023897955.1 Schistocerca gregaria
AAAGAAATGGGGAAACAAGAAGTTTGTAGCACAACTTGACTAGAAGAAGGGATCACTTGATAGGACACATTCTGGGACATTTGGGATCGCTAATTTAGTATTGGAGGGAAGTGCGAGTAGCAAAAATCGTAAAGGGAGTCCAAGGGATGAATACAATACGCAGATTCAGAAGGATATAGATTGCAGTAGATATTCGGATATGAACAAGCTTGCACAGGAAAGAGTAGGATGAAGAGCTGCTTCAATGCAGTGGTGGTGGTGGTGGTTAGTGTTTGACGTCCCGTCGACAACGATGTCATTAGAGACGGAGCGCCAGCTCGGGTTAGGGAAGGATTGGGAAGGAAATCGGCCGTGCCCTTTCAAAGGAACCATCCCGGCATTTGCCTGAAACGATTTAGGGAAATCACGGAAAACCTAAATGAGGATGGCCGGAGACGGGATTGAACCGTCGTCCTCCCGAATGCTAACCACTGCGCCAACTCGCTCGGTTTTCAAAGCAGTCTTCGGACTGATGACCACAACAACAACAACAACATCGGAGCGCGAAGCAGGTAATAACTTCCACCATCAGAGAAAGATCTTGCAGACAACTCGAAATTTTGGTGCTACGTGTAATCACTAGCGGGTCAAAGCCTTCTATGCAGCCACAACGTCTAGTGTGGTAGTAGACGGGTAGGTGAAGTTCTAATTTCATGTTAGGAAATCATTTAATTAGGATTGTACAGACATACTCTGGTTTCACCACCGAGGAGACTCCAATAAAGAAGACACGGAAATAGTAATCCCTGGTGTAGAGAGGCGACTGAAAGAGTCGAAAGTAAATAAGTCTCCAGGAGTGGACGGGATCCCAGTTCGGAATTCTATAGAGTAATTTGAGGCGTTAGCTCCTTACTTAGCTCCAATCCATCGCGAATTTCTCGCCCAGTGCGAGATGTGAAGCGATTGGAAAAAACCGCAAGTGACACACGTATTTAAGAAGGGTAAAAGAACGGGCCCGCAAAATTACAGACAAACGTACTTAACACCATGTACTGCAGAATTCTTCGAGCCATTCTAAGTCTGAATAAGTATATTTCCCTGAGACGGAAAAGCTTCTGCCCACAAATCAGCACGGACTGAGAAAGCATCGCTCGAGCGAAACTCAGATTGCGCTTTTCGTTCATGATATACTTCGAACCATGGATGAAGGACAGCAGGCAGATTCCATATTCCTAGATTTGCGAAAAGTGTTTGTCACAGTGCCCCCCTGCAGACTGTTAACGAAGGTGTTCATCAAAAACAAGGGCGTCGTCAGGAGTGCCGCAGAGAAGTATGGCAGAACCGCTATTATTTTTTATATGCATAAATGATCTGACGGACAGGGTGAGCAGCAATCTGGAGCTGTTTGCTGATGATGCTGTGGTGTGCAGGAAGGTGTCACCGTTGAGTGATTGTAGGAGGATGCAGGATGCGTACACGATATTTCTATTTGGTGTGACGAATGGTAGCTGGCTCAAAATACAGAAGAATGTAAAATAATGAAGGTGAATAGGGAAAAGAATCCCATAATGTTAATAAGTCACAGCTGCAAAATACTAACACGAATTCTTTACAGACGAATGGAAAAACTGGTAGAAACCGACCTCAGGGAAGATCAGTTTGAATTCCGTAGAAATATTGGAACACGTATGGCAATACTGACCTTACGACTTATCTTAGAAGCTAGACTAAGGAAAGGCAAACCTACATTTCTAGCATTTGTAGACTTAGAGAAAGCTTTCGACAATGTTGACTGGAATACTCTGTTTCAAATTCTGAAGGTGGCAGGGGTAAAATACAGGAAGCGAAAGGCTATTTACAATTTGTACAGAAACCAGATGGCAGTTATAAGAGTCGAGGGGCATGAAAGAGAAGCAGTGGTCGGCAAGGGAGTGAGACAGGGTTGTAGCCTCTCCCCGATGTTATTCAATCTGTATATTGAGCAAGCAATAAAGGAGACAAAATAAAAGTTCGGAGTAGGTATTAAAGTCCATGGAGAAGAAATAAATACGCTGAGGTTTGCCGATGACATTGTAATTCTGTCCTGCAAACGACTTGGAAGAGCAGTTGAACGGAATGGACAGTGTCTTGAAAGGAGAATATAAGATGAACGTCAACAAAAGCAAAACGAGGATAATGGAATGTAGTCGAATTAAGTCTGGTGATGCTGAGGGAATTAGATTAGGAAATGAGACACTAAAAGTAGTAAATGAGTTTTGCATTTTTGTAGAGCAAAATAACTGATGATGGTCGAAGTAGAGAGGATATAAAATGTAGACTGGCAATGGCAAGGAAAGCATTTCTGAAGAAGAGAAATTTCTTAATATCGAGTATAGATTTAGGTGTCAGGAAGTCATTTTTGAAAGTATTTGTATGGAGTGTAGCCATGTATGGAAGTGAAACATGGACAATAAATAGTTTAGACAAGAAGAGAATAGAAGCTTTCGAAATGTGGTGCTACAGAAGAATGCTGAAGATTACATGGGTAGATCACATAACTCATGAGGAAGTATTGAATAGGATTGGGGAGAAGAGGAGGTGCCGTACGTTAGCCGGAGCAAGAGGGGTAGCCCCAAAGAGTGGTCCAGGCCGACCGCGTGGCTGGGAATTCCATGTTGACACTGTGTCGCGGAATGGGCTTTGTGTCGATGAAGATTTCTATGCCGCGGAGTGCCAAAGATGGCGGACTTTGTGAAATCATAATGGCAGACACTACACAGCTCATGTAGAAATTAATAATAGCCAGAGAAATTATGATACTTTAAAAATAAACACGTACATTACCATTATTTGCACGTCGATTCTGATGGTGTAATCATATTTTCAATATATTTATTAGTTTAAAGTTTAGTATCTGACCGTAAATTATTCCAGTAACACCCAGCAACGAATTTCCGAAACCTAAACGGTTCATCCGATTCTGTCGATCGTCATGTCTTTAGAAAGCTATTGGTGTAAACGTAAATTGGTCTGAATGACAGCATGAAACTTGAATAGTGCATGAGTTATTGGAGGTCAAAGTGGCTGATTACTGTTAATCGCGTCAAGCCATTAAGTTACACGAAAAAGCGGTAGCAGCAGGCTTGTAAATATATTTATGTCTTTGCTTATATCCGATATATACTATTCATGAAGATATTGGTCAATTATTTACTGTGTTTTAGAAAGCACAGAGACATTAGGCTACTGTCTTACTTCTGTTCTATTCCTTTGATATATGTTCATTTAATTTGTTTATGTATTTAGTAATATGTGTTGGAGCGTGTTTATGGTCGAACCGTAAGAATATTTATTTAATTTCAAGTTAATTAAATGTAAATATAGTATTTCGAATGTGTTTCATTATGTTTGTGACCGTGCGTTGGCTTGAAGACGGGGCGGGAGCGCTGTAGCCAATCACAGCAAAAAGGACACGTGGAGAGTGGGGGCGCAGCATCGTTTCGAGAGAGGACAGGGGAGTTCTGGAGAGTACGGGAGAGGACAGGGGAGAGTGCTGGACAGTACGGCGCGACGGACGCAATGTTGCGGGAAAGACTAGGAGACTGGATCAGTTTGCGCATGGTCGCGGGAGATAGAAATACGAGTTCGTAGTGCCGACTTGTGCGCTTGTGAGGTTTCAGTAGCTTCTGCAGTGAAGACGTAGTACGCGTTTAGAAGTGAATATATCGCGACCTATGTTGTTGTTCATAACTAATTACGTGAAGTAGGAATCTATTGTTGCCCTGTTATTCAACTTATATTTTATTTAATTGCTGGACCATCAACATCAATAAGTGTTTTACAGTAATAAAGGGCATTCTTAATGGTAATTCTACTATCGTACTCATCATTTAAAGTTGTTAAAATAGTACATGCAGAATTTATTTAATTGCAATCTTTCATTTAGAAATGACTATGTTAATTTCAAAATTCGTAACTGCCGAGTGATAGGAGCCTTCGACCATTCGATTCATGTGTATACTGTAGACTCAGCTGTATTTGGGTTGTAATGCGGCAACTAAGTATCCCAGCCCCTAGACAACGAAACCAGCCAGAATCAATTCTGAATCAGAAGGTACGCAGTCGATGGCCACCCATTTCATCATTTTTCATAATAATTGAAAGCCCGCAAGGCGAAAGATTGTAAGGGGAAATCGAATGTTCGATTTCGGTTTATTGGGAGAATTTTAAGAGCGTGATTCATCTGTAAAGAACACCGAAATATAACACTAGTGCGATCCGTTTTTTAGTACAGCTCAAGTGTTTGGAACACCTGGAATCCCCACCAGGTCGGATTAAAGGAAGGTACCGAAGCAGTTCAGAAGCGGGGGGCTAGATTTGTTACTGGTAGGTTCCATCAACACAAAAGTGTTACGTAGATTACAACAATTAACATCACGCAGAAAGGAGCCAGAATTTTTTTTGTCGATGGTACCTCCGTGGAGATGTGTTTGTATGGCAGTCAACGTTTCTTAGAAACTGCAGTGAACATTGGCGCATACATATCAGCAATCCACGTCTTTCCAATAAGTGGTATCATTTCAAACAATAACGCGTTAGTGAGTGGGGGAAACAGCACAATGATCGTAACGAAGAGAGTAGAAGTAGATGGAAAATAATTTCCATCTTGCTCAGTGCTGACAACACAAGCAAGGTTTACACTGCGCAGGCCCATCGACCGTCTACTACGGTAGAAGTACGGAAGTAACTTTAGTGGTTTTTTTTTCGGTAGCTAAGGGTATTAGCGACGGAGCACCGCTCCGATTTGTGAGTTTTGGAGGGGGAGGATGAGGCTGTAGCCTCTTAAAGGAACCATTCGCCCATAGTGATAGTGACATGGGAAACCACGGAAAACCCAGATCTGTAGGGCGGCTCTGGTGTTGAACGCGGTTCTCACGAATGCGAAACTAGTCCGTTAGGCAGTATGCCACGCCGCCCAATGGTTTGATAGAAATGACGGGCGAAAAGGTTTCGGGAAGCGCAGAATACTAACGTTTATGCCCAAATATGGTACTCATTAATAGTAATGAATATGAGTAAAGCTTGTAACAGTGTTGGATCGCTAAGTATGGTAATGGCCGGCTGCTACACGAAGTTTACCAACAATAAAAATCATCACACTCACAAAATGACGGACAGCTGCTGGAAAGCCAAGAAAAGTAGAGTTCTTACAGTCAAAAATAGCAGAGTTCTGAAAAGCGTTTTAATCACTCAAGCAGGCATCTGATGTTAATAATCTGAATTTTCCCCGATTTCTGAGTAGAATTTTAGCCGTGATGACAAGAAAGCTATCGACCTTTTCTGGATTTTCTCAAATTCTTCGAAAATTAAGCGTTTGATCGAAAACGTCAACATTACCAAATAAGGAGAGCATTAAATTCCGCATCGAATTACGTATAGTGAGTTTGCACGAGCATTTCCTTACAAATGGTGTTCTAGATTTGTTCCGAGAGATAGTACCTGTATTTAAACACGTGTTCATTATGAGTTCATGTGTGGAACGCTGTGATAATCCTTTGGTGAAAATAAATAAAAGTATTTACTTTAGCAATAAAATTCGGGGTACTTTTTCATTGTTTCACGAAAAATAATATGTTCTAAGCAAACTGGTACAAGGCGCAAGGATAGAAACAGTAGTCAAGAAAGAATACACTCCAAATATATCATTCCAAAAAACAAGATGGTAGAGACCCGTCTAGGTATACAAACAACATTACGGAACTTCTTAAGATCCGTACTAGATATAAGGCAAAGTTTAATCCTAAGACAGGCAAATGCTGATCGAAACGTGGGTGGCAGTCAGAAAGGGAATACGTTAAGCGATCAATAACAACCGAAGCAAAACATTATCACAGGAGCTCTCCCGAAACCCTAAGAAATTTTGGCAGTACATTAAGGAAGTCAGTAGCAAAAAATTAGTATTCAGATACTCGTTGTCGAGACAGGTACCGAAGTATAGAGTAGGAAAACTAAAGCCTAAATGTTAAATTCTGTGCTCAAATGCTCCTTCACAAAGGAATATCAAGACATATTGCCGCCATTGCCTAACCGTTCTGATACAAAGATGAGTGACACAGTAATCAGTTCTAGCGAAGTTAAAAACAGCTAAAATCTCTAAAGCATAATAAAGCTCCTGGGCTCGATTGAGTCATTTCTACCCAGAATTTGCGACTGAATTTGCCCCCATCTTAACCATTATTTTCCAGCGGGTCCCCTGAGCAAGAAATTGTTCCTAGTGATTGGAGAAGAGCTCGAATCACACCCATCTATAAAAATGAAAGTAGAATGGATCTACGGAACTACCGCCGTATATCGCTCACGTCGGTGTGCAGCAAATACTAGAACATATTCTGAGTTCAATCATGATAATCAGCATGGAACAAAATAAACTTATCCATGGAAGCCAATATGGATTCTGGAAGTATCGATCATGCAAAACCCAACTTTCGCTTTTCGCACACGCCAGAAATAACCATATGGATTCAGCGTCCCTAGACTTTCGAAAGGCATTTGATCACGTGGTACATAAACGCTTGCGACAGAAAATACGCTCGTGCAGAATATCAAGCCATATTTGTGACAGGATCGACAATTTTTTGACAGGCAGAATGCAGCACATATCCGGGTTGGAGGGTCTTCCTCAAATACGTGCCCCAGGAGAATGTAATAGTACCGTTACTGTTAATGTTGTACATTAATGCATTAAGAGAGAAGATCGATAGCAACCTTAGACTTTTCTAAGATGTCGCGGCTATTTACAAGGAATTTCTGTCTGACAAGAATTGTAGCAGTATCCAGCTAGACCTTCACAAAGTATCTGAATGGTGCTGGGACTAGCAACTAGCTCTAAATGTAGACAAATGTAAAGTAGTGCACTTCACGAAACATAAAAGCGTAGTAGTCTCTGATTACAAGATAAACGGTTCGCAAACTGAAATCAGTTTTGCCCCACAAATACTTGGAAGTAACTATGTGTAGGAATATCATGTGGAACGATCGTCTGGGAGCAGTCGTGGGAAAGGCAGTGGTATGACTACAAAAGAAATTTCTGACGAGATTTTATGCGGGTCAAACTTGAATACTGCGCAAGTATGTGGTGTACGCGTATCACGCCGAACTGGCGGGAGACAAAGAGCGCCTGTACTAAGAAGGGCAGCGCGAATGGTCACAGCTTTGTTTGACTGGGAAGAGAGCGTAACGGTTAAGCAGAAAAAAAACCTGAACTGGGATCACTCGAAGAAATAAGTTGCATATCAATTGAAAATCTACTTAAAACACTCGAAACGCCAGATTTTAGGGCAGGAACAACGTACATTGTTCGGGCATCTGTGTAGCGATTCCGTGAAGATCACGAAAAAAAAAAAATAAGGAAACAAGAGTTTGCACGGAGGCATAAAAGCCGTTCTTCTCCTTACGATCCATTCCTGAATGGAATAGGAGGAAACCACAATAAAAAAAATTAAAAAAAACTACCCTCTGCCGCGCACCTTATGGTGATTTGCAGAGTTTAGATGTAAATTTGCACGTGAGATCTGAGAAATGACACATAAAGTCTGCCACTGTATTTCGTGAATATTCTGACAACTAAATTCGGGGCAATAAATACTTTTCTTATTGAGAAGGTGCTGTCGTCGAAATCCAAGGGCATGTCCTTAACATAACTCATCTTTTTACTGTCAGTTATCGCCGAAACAGCCTACCGTTCTTACGGTATGTTTCATTTCTTTTTAGCCCTGTGGCTAAAAATTCTGATCGGAACTCTTTGATGTAATTCGGAAGGTTTTCTGTCGCTTGCAACTAATGCCAACCTATGGTATCTAATAGTAAGCGGACCAGTTTACAAGGAAACAGAGTGAAAAAGGGAGTGGATTCATTACTGCATCCCTCCAACTTACGATAACACAGAAAAATAATAAATGTATTTTTACATGTAATGAACATCATGTCCGAAGTTCCATTCATCGAACAGTCAGGACGCATCCGGAATGGACTGTGGTTGTAAAGGAGTGCTGGATTTTGAGTAAAAGAGTTTTTAATGTTAAAAATGAACTCTGAACGAACAGTAAGAGCATTGAATATAAACGAAGGAGATCTGAATACAAATATCGAAACGATATCTGACATCCCAACACATATATCGAGTAAGGGTCATTATAATCAAATTTGGCAAATACTGAAGCATAAAACCAGTCTTTTTTTTCGCGTACTGTCTATGAATGGAAGCGCCAGGACGCAGGTGATAATGATACTAAAGTATCCTACCTAACGTACCGTGTTTTGGTTTGCGGCGTCCTAATATACAAATGTTACTTGATAATAACTTCATACGCTGGAACAACATTCTGGAATTGGGCACACTCGTGTACTGTATTCGATTCCCTCTACTGATGCATAGCACTTTAGCAGAGCTGTTCGGAACAATCTAATTCGGCCATCCGCCTTCCCTAATACTGGGATTACACGGTACCAACAGTGATACAATGCTGATACCTCACGGACAACGTGGACGACAGTGATTTGAAATTAACATTCAGCACCTCTCTGAAATTCAGTTACTTGCAAGAACGCCCCCCCCCCCCCCCCCCCCATGAACCATGGACGTTGCCGTTGGTGGGGAGGCTTGCGTGCCTCAGCGATACAGATAGCCGTACCGTAGGTGCAACCACAACGGAGGGGTATCTGTTGAGAGGCCAGACAAACGCGTGGTTCCTGAAGAGGGGCAGCCGCCTTTTCTGTAGTTGCACGGGCAACAGTCCGGATGATTGACTGATCGGGCCTTGTAACACTACCCAAAACGGCCTTGCTGCTCTGGTACAGCGAACGGTTGAAAGCAAGGGGAAACTACAGCCGTAATTTTTCCCGAGGGCATGCAGCTTTACTGTATGGTTAATGCTGATGGCGTCCTCTTGGGTAAGATATTCCGGAGGTAAAATAGTCCCCCATTCGGATCTCCGGGCGGGGACTACTCAAGAGGACGTCGTTATCAGGAGAAAGAAAACTGGCGTTATACGGATCGGAGCGTGGCATGTCAGATCCCTTAATCGGGCAGGTAGGTTAGAAAAGTTAAAAAGGGAAATGGATAGGTTAAAGTTACATATAGTGGGAATTAGTGAAGTTCGGTGGCAGGAGGAACAAGACTTTTGATCAGGTGAATACAGGATTATAAATACAAAGTCAAATAGGGGTAATGCAGGAGTAGGTTTAATAATGAATAAAAAAATAGGAATGCGGGTAAACTACTACAAACAGCATAGTGAACGCATTATTGTGGCCAAGAGGGATACGAAGCCCACACCTACTATAGTAGTACAAGTTTATATGCCAACGAGCTCTGCAAATGACGAAGAAATTAAAGAAATGTATGATGAAATAAAAGAAATTATCAGATAGTGAACGGTGACGAAAATTTAATAGTCATGGGTGACTGGTAATCGCTGGTAGGAAAAGGGAGAGAAGGAAACGTAGTAGGTGATTATGGATTGGGGGTAAGAAATGAAAGAGGAAGCCGCCTGGTAGAATTTTGCACAGGGCATGACTTAATCATAGCTAACACTTAGTTCAAGAATCATGAAAGAAGGCTGTGTACATGGATGAACCCTGGAGGTACTAGAAGGTTTCAGATAGATTATATAATGGTAAGGCAGAGATTTAGGAACCAGGTTTTAAATTGTAAGACATTTCCAGGGGCAGATGTGGACTCTGACGCACAATCTATTGGTTATGAACTGTAGATTAAAACTGAATAAACTGCAAAAAGGTGGAAATTTAAGGAGATGGGACCTGGATAAACTGAAAGAACCAGAGGTTGTACAGAGTTTCAGAGAGAGCGTAAGGGAGCAATTGACAGGAATGGGGGAAAGAAATACAGTAGAAGAAGAATGGGTAGCTTTGAGTGATGAAGTAGTGAAGGCAGCAGATGGTCAAGTACGTAAAAAGACGAGGGGTAGTAGAAGTCCTTGGTTAACAGAAGAAATATTGAATTTAATTGATGAAACGAGAAATGTTAAAACGCAGAAAATGAAGCAGGCAAAAGGGCATAGAAACGTCTCAAAAATGAGATCGACAGGAAGTGTAAAATGGCTAAGCAGGGATGGCTAGAGGACAAATGTAAGGATGTAGAGGCTTATCTCACAAGGGGTAAGATAAATACTGGCTACAGGAAAATTAAAGAGACCTTTGGAGAAAAGAGAACCACTTGTATGAATATCAAGAGCTCAGATGGAAACCCAGTTCTAAGCAAAGAAGGGAAAGCAGAAAGGTGGAAAGAGTATATAGAGAGTCTATACGAGGGCGACGTACTTGAGGACAATACTCTGGAAATGGAAGAGGCTGTAGATGAAGATGAAATGGGAGATATGATACTGCGTGACGAGTTTGATAGAGCACTGAAAGACCTGAGTCGAAACAAGGCCCCGGGAGTAGACAACATTCCATTAGAACTACTTACGGCCTTGGGAGAGCCAGTCCTGACAAAACTCTACCATCTGGTGAGCAAGATGTATGAGACAGGCGAAATACCCTCAGATTTCAAGAAGAATATAATAATCCCAATCCCAAAGAATGCAGGTGTTGACAAATGTGAAAATTACTGAAATATCAGTTTAATAAGTCACAGTTGCAAAATACTATCGCGAATTCTTTACAGACAAATGTAAAAACTGGTAGAAGCCGACCTCTGGGAAGATCAGTTTGGATTCCGTAGAAATGTTGAAACACGTGAGGAAATACTGACCCTACGACTTATCTTAGAAGAGAGATTAAGGAAAGGCAAACCTACGTTTCTAGCATTTGTAGACTTAGAGAAAGCTTTTGACAATGTTGACTGGAATACTCTGTTTCAAATTCTGAAGGTGGCAGGGGTAAAATACAGGGAGCGATAGGCTATTTACATTAAAGAGTCGAGGGACATGAAAGGGAAGCAGTGGTTGGGAAGGGAGTGAGACAGGGTTGTAGTCTCTCCCCGATGTTATTCAATCTGTATATTGAGCAAACAGTGAAGGAAACAAAAGAAAAATTCGGAGTAGGTATTAAAATCCATGGAGACGAAATAAAAACTTTGAGGTCGTCGATGACATTATAATTCTGCCAGAGACAGAGCAGTTGAACGGAATGGATGGTGTCTTGAAGGGAGGATATAAGATGAACATCAACAAAAGCAAAACGAGGACAATGGAATGTAGTCGAATTAAGTCGTGTGATGCTGAGGGAATTAGATTAGGAAATGAGACACTTAAAGGAGTAAACGTGTTTTGCTATTTGGGGAGCAAAATAACTGATGTTGGTCGAAGTAGAGAGGATATAAAATGTAGACTGGCAATGGCAAGGAAAGCGTTTCTCAAGAAGAGAAATTTGTTAACATCGAGTATAGATTTAAGTGTCAGGAAGTCGTTTCTGAAAGTATTTGTATGGAGTGTAGCCATGTATGGAAGTGAAACGTGGACGATAAATAGTGTGGACAAGAAGAGAACAGAAGCTTTAGAAATGTGGTGCTACAGAAGAATGCTGAAGATTAGATGGGTAGATCACATAACTAATGTGGAGGTGTTGAATAGGATTGCGGAGAAGAGAAGTTTGTGGCACTAGACTTGACTAGAAAAAGGGATCGGTTGGTAGGACATGTTTTGAGGCATCAAGGGATCACCAATTTAGTATTGGAGGGCAGCGTGGAGGGTAAAAATCGTAGAGGGAGACCAAGAGATGAATACACCAAGCATATTCAGAAGTATGTAGGTTGCAGTAGGTACTGGGAGATGAAGAAGCTTGCACAGGATAGAGTAGCATGGAGTGCTGCGTCAAACCAGCCTCAGGACTGAAGACCACTACAAAAACACGCAGAACGGTGTCTATTGCTACCAATCTGACATCTCGGCCATATTTAATAACCTGAAACAACGCTTGAAACGACAGGCATTTCTTTCAGAAGGTAGGATACCATCGCTATACAACTTCGGTTTTATCACAACTTAAGATTCATTCATACTTTCATTATCAACAGTGTATTTGATGCAATGCTCACCATAGAAAATGAGCTAGAATTAGTGAAGCAGGCTAAATTTGGAAATAAAGTTATGTAAGATTTAAGTTTATCGTGCCGTCGACAACAAGGCCGATAGTGGTGGTGTTGAAGCTTGAGTTATGGTAGGAAGAGGAAGGAAATCAGCCGTGTCCTGTTTGAAAGGAACCATCCTGGCATATGTTTTAAACAAGTTAGGTAAATCACGGAAAACATGTATCTGGATGGCTAGACAGGGATATGAAACGCAGGCCTCCAAAATGCAAGTCCAAGTGCCATATCAATATGCCGTCTCGTCAGTTCCTTTAGTTCGAACAACAATCTCTCATCAAAGTCGAGGCACCCTTACAAGGGGAAAGATAGGTCCGTTATGTGTAGATAACTGGGCGATTACTCATGGGTCTAGAGCAACTGCGGTAACAGCGTTAACGAGTAATCATCTGTCGATGACTTGAATGGTTGAAGTCCTATAGTCCGGAATTAAGTGGAGGATCTAAATCAAAAGCTCCCTCGGTTCTGTAATGGCTTCGGCTGAAAATTTATCGACCTCCAAAGCAAGTTAAAAATTAAGAGGATTGCACTGCTTACACATCTACACACGGGAAGCGCGATTCAGGTGACTGAATGTGTGTTGAACGAACAATGGAATGTTTTAGATGTGGGTTAATGCACAGGCCTTTGAATGAAACCAACGTCGTTCCGCCAACAAATTACGAAATATGAATAAGATACAAGGGATGAGAATATTATGACGTAAATATTTATCTGCCATAGCATTCGTAGACACAACACATTACCATGCCTAATAGGGTACAGGAAAATCGTTGGCGTTGAAAACATCTTCCAGCCGTCTCGGAATGGATTTATACAGGTCCAGTAAGATTTTCAGCCGGCCGATGTGGCCGAGCGGTTCTAGGCGCTACAGTCTGGAACCGCGCGACCGCTACGGTCGCAGGTTCGAATCCTGCCTCGAGCATGGATGTGTGTGATGTCCTCAGGTTAGTTCGGTTTAAATAGTTCTAAGTTCTAAGGGACTGATGACCTCAGATGTTAAGTCCCATAGTGCTCAGAGCCATTTGAACCATAAGATTTTCAAGGGAATCTTACACAATTATTCGTGCACAGTAGTGGCGAGTTGATGTAGCGATGATCGAAGTGGATAGCGATCGCGCGCACTTCTATCCATTGCAAACCACAAGGAGCAATCATATACAACCGCTCGCTCACCGATAGATCTGTACCAACAGACTGGAAAATTGCGCAGGTCGCACCAGTGTTTAAGAAGGGTAGTAGGAGTAATCCAGACCTATATCATTGACGTCGGTATGCAGTAGGGTTTTGGAGCATATACTGTACTCAAACCTTATGAATCACCTGGAAGGGAACGATATATTGATACGTAATCAGCAAGGCTTCAGAAAACATCGTTCTTGTGCAACCCACGAAGTAATGGCCGCTATCGACAGGGGATCTCAAGTTGATTATTTCCGGAAAGCTTTTGACACCGTTCCTCGCAAGCGACTTCTAAACAAGCTGCGGGCCTACGGGATATCGTCTCAGTTGTGCGACTGGATTTGTGATTTCCTGTCAGGAAGGTCGCAGTTCGTAGTAACAGACGGCAAATCATCGAGTAAAATTGAAGTGATATCAGGTGTTCCCCAGGGAAGCGTCCTGGGACCTCTGCTGTTCCTGATCTATATAAATGACCTGGGTGACAATCTGAGCAGTTCTCTTAGGTTGTTCAAAGATGATGCTGTAATTTACCGTCTAGTAAGGTCATCCGAAGACCAGTATCAGTTGCAAAGCGATTTAGAAAAGATTGCTGTTTGGTGTGGCGGGTGGCAGTTGACGCTAAATAACGAAAAGTGTGAGGTGATCCACATGAGTTCCAAAAGAAACCAGTTGGAATTCGATTACTCGATAAATAGTACAATTCTCAAGTCTGTCAATTCAACTAAGTACCTAGGTGTTAAAATTACGAATAACTTCAGTTGGAAAGACCACATAAATAATATTGTGGGGAAGGCGAGTCAAAGGTTGCGTTTCATTGGCAGGACACTTAGAAGATGCAACAAGTCCACTAAAGAGACAGCTTACACTACACTCGTTCGTCCTCTGTTAGAGTATTGCTGCGCGGTGTGGGATCCTTACCAGGTGGGATTGACGGAGGACATCGAAAGGGTGCAAAAAAGGGCAGCTCGTTTTGTATTATCACGTAATAGGGGAGAGGGTGTGGCAGATATGATACGAGAGTTGGGATGGAAGTCATTAAAGCAAAGACGTTTTTCGTCGCGGCGAGATCTATTTACGAAATGTCAGTCACCAACTTTCTCTTCCGAATGCGAAAATATTTTGTTGAGCCCAACCTACATAGGTAGGAATGGCCATCAAAATAAAATAAGAGAAATCAGAGCTCGAACAGAAAGGTTTAGGTGTTCGTTTTTCCTGCGCGCTGTTCGGGTGTGGAATGGTAGAGAAATAGTATGATTGTGGTTCGATGAACCCTCTGCCAAGCACTTAAATGTGAATTGCAGAGTAATCATGTAGATGTAGACTCACTATTGAGGTGTGGTGACTGAGGTGGCCGGTGGAGGTGCGACAATTCATACTCACAAAAGCAGCCCTGGACCATGTGAACTGTGTGAACAGGGGTCCTGTATTCTCGGAACACAGTATCACTATTGGGGAACAAACATTATACAGGGTGTTCGAAAAGTCTTTCCCTGATTACAGGCTAGAAGATACAAATATGAAACTTGTGTCGAATTGTTTACAACTATCAAAGTTTTTTTCTGTTTTAGGTTCGCAGTACGCAAGCAGTGGATGAGCTGCAGTGCCCAAGAAGCCATGTTAACCAATCAGGAGAAGGCACAGTGTGTCCTGTGGTACCATGAGACACGAACACCAACCACAGTGCAAAGACACTTCCAGACAACATTTGGAAGGAAGCCACCTGATGTCAAGAGCATTAAAGCCTGGTATGAGAAGTTCAAGAATACAGGATCGGTTGTTGACCTTCCGAGGTCTGGTCGACCAAGAACCTCAGCAGACAGGGTGGAAGCTGTAAGGCAGTCTTTTTTGCGAAGTCCCAAGAAATCGGTGCGCAGGGCCTTACGTGAATTACAGATGCCAAAAAGCTCTCTCCATGACATTTTACACAAACGTTTAGTGTTTCTTGCATACAAAGCGCAAATCGTCCAGGCCTTGTTGCCCAATGACCGTACACATCGATATGACTTTGCAGTCGAAATGCTATCACGTATTGAGGACGATGATGGTTATCTCGGAAGAATTGCCTTTTCCGACGAAGCGCCCTTTTCTGTCAGTGGAGTAGTGAATCGCCATAATGTGCGCATTTGGGGTTCACAACCCCTGGCGAGGTCATGGAGTGCACCAGAGGCAGTCCAAAGGTGAATGTTTGGTGCGCGCAATTGCACGATCGAATTATCGGGCCATTCTTCTTCCCTGAGACTACCATCATATCTGCAGTGTATCTGGACATGTCACAACTGTATGCTGTTCCTCAGCTGCTTCAGTATTCCCCCGATGTCTTATTTCAGCAAGACGGTGCACCGCCTCATTGGGGTTCCGACGTCCGTGCTTATCTCGATATGACCTTTCCTGGGCGATGGATTGGTCTTTATGGGCCAACGGTTTGGCCTCCACGCTCTCCTGACATAACCCCATTAGACTTCTTTTTATGGGGTTATGTCAAGGATGAGGTCTACCGAACACGTGTACCAGATCTTGAAACCCTGCGGCAACGGATAAGCACAGTCGTTGAATCGATCCCTGTAGTGATGTTGGCTAATGTGTGGACGGAAATTGAATATCGCCTAGATGTGCTACGTGCTACCAAGGGTTACGAAGGGTGCTCATGTGGAAGTTTACTGATGTGTGAAAAAAAACTTTGATAGTTTGTAAACAATTAGACACCAGTTTCATATATGCATCTTACTTCAATCAGGGAATGACTTTTCGGACACCCTGCATCATGGGATGAACCTGATCAGCTAAAGTAACGCGATATTGCAGAGTAACAATGGGGCCCATGGAATACCACGGTATTGCTGTCCCGATCACCACCAAACCCTCGTTATGTTTCACTCTCGGGACGTAAACGCAGCTAGAAGTCGGAAACAGTATGGAACAAGACTCATCCGATCAAATGATTTCTTCCATTACTGCACAGTCCAGGTTCATGGCTTCAGCACCATGTTTTCCAGTTCGGGGCTGTTGGAGTTCGCTTCGTTACTTCTTCTTCATTCCGGTGCTGGCAGCTTTCGCGGGTGTGACATTCAGCTCTGCAATGACTTTTGCAGCTCTCGTCCTCTTTATTTTTCTTAAATTTCCCTCGTTTAGTATTCGCTTAGCTCCGACGTAATGCACTTACAACTGCACAGAACACTGCTGTGTCCGCCACTGACACTTGCAAGGTCTTGAGGACATTGCAAAGGTGCCTTTCGTGGTCAAATACAATAACGCAGCCTGCAGGCTTCATTTATTTTCAAACACGCATTTCTCGCGTTGTTTCCATTTTCTGTCCAACACATGTAAGTTAGTCTCCAGATGATGGAGATTACGTCACAGTAAGTAAAAACACAATGGCTGGCGAGGACAAGATCGAATCTTAGAGTGATTGATTCTGAGCTATAGTAACCAGCCAAGGCGAACACAGATTTTTAATTGTTTGTGCCCACAGATCTTTAGAAGCAGAATCATTCAAACGGTTGAAGATCGATACTCCACTGCTTGTCGAGCATACTAGAACTACACTTTCAGCAATTGCGACTGAGACGATAAGACTTGTGAAATAATTCTCGGTGTATTCTCAGACAATTTCCAGAAAAACTGCCCCGAATGTACAATAAACAATTGTGTTATATTGGGAACAAGTACACCTCACGTCTTCTATAAAAAGGCAAACAATTATGCTAATACTCGTTTCATAGCTACAGTGACTTTACAGTGTGTATCAGAATGAGGTTTTAAAATTTTAGGGAAATGTTGCTTACTCCAAAACAAGAAAAAAAGTCGAGTAAAAACGGACTCTAAAATGCGTACCTTAGGAGCTATGGCATTTATTCATCTTCGCTACTTTGAAACACATCTCTTCTGCTGAATAAGTGCTCTTCAGGAGTGCACTTTAGAGGCCACGGTTACTGGACATTTTTTTTTGTTTTGTTTTGGTCCGTATTAACTTCTCCCAAAATATGAAAAACGAGGAACTTGCAGTACAATAGATGCGTTTTACAGTGTTCAGCATGAACTAGTGCTTATAACCATTAAAGTACCCTATACATTTTAGAGCCCATATTTACTGCACCTTTTTTTTGTTTTGTTGTGAGGAACCTGTCTCCAGATTTTTAAAGATTTGTTCTGAAACATCCTGTACAAACGATAGTCTAGTTGACAAAAAGAGTTTGTGTCATTGGGAAAACACACAAGCAGCCACTAACATGCTAAAGTTTGTGAAAATAGTAGTACCACGAAAAATGCATCATTCTGAAATGACCTCTTACCACAAAATATGTATATACAATACACATGTGATCAATCGCACTCGCGGTTTGTATATCAACCCATAAAGCTTCTACGGCGGTTGCAATCACAGGCTGATGACCGACTATATATCACACACTTCGAAGGGACATATAATACATGGTGCCTAAGATATAAGATGAACATCAACAAAAGCAAAACGAGGATAATGGAACGTAGTCGAATTAAATCGGGTGATGCTGTGGGAATTAGATTAGGAAATGAGACGCTTAAAGTATTAAAGGAGTTTTGCTATTTAGGAAGTAAAATAACTGATGATGGTCGAAGTAGAGAGGATACAAAATATAGACTGGCAATGGCAAGGAAAGCGTTTCTGAAGAAGAGAAATTTGTTAACATCGAGTATAGATTTAAGTGTCAGGAAGTCATTTCTGAAAGTATTTGTATGGAGTGTAGCCATGTATGGAAGTGAAACATGGACGATAACTAGTCTGGACAAGAAGAGAATAAAAGCTTTCGAAATGTGGTGCTACAGAAGAATGCTGAAGATTAGATGGGTAGATCACATAACTAATGAGGAAGTATTGAATCGGATTGGGGAGAAGAGAAGTTTGTGGGACAACTTGACCAGAAGAAGGGATCGGTTGGTAGGGCATATTCTGAGGCATCAAGGGATCACCAATTTAGTATTGGAGGGCAGCGTGGAGGGTAAAAATCGTAGAGGAAGACCAAGAGATGAATACACTGAACAGATTCAGAAGGATGTAGGTTGCAGTAGGTACTGGGAGATGAAGAAGCTTGCACAGGATAGAGCAACATGGAGAGCTGCATCAAACCAGTCTCTGGACTGAAGACCACAACAACAACAACGTTCAACGAAGAAGGCATGTACATTCCAAGCCACATGTAACTGGCCTTTATCCTACTGAAATATGCCACGTACAGCTGTTTGAAAGAACGGGGTTGCGATTCAGATTACCTTCATACACTCACATGTTGTATTCAGTTGTACCCCAAATCGTCATACTTGTCGGTCGCATATTAGGTCGCGCAGAAATGTAGGCTGCCAGCTTGCAGTTATCACAGTAGCCTCTAGCACGTGTGTAGCGAACACTGTAGGACAAGTTGCAGTTGGACTTACGGGAAAACCACCATTTTGCCATTCAACACGCTGACGACGACATCAATGTGTCCATTGCAAAATGAGGAGTTCGTGGTTTCCGGAAAATTGAAGCCGACGCATGGCTTGTGTGCCGTTAAGTCCATCGGGCAGCAGACGGCGTTAAACTGTCGACGCAGACAGTTTCACACCCGATACAATGCTACAGCTTTGGGCCAACACTGCTTATAAGCCTGGCCGCAAGATGAGACGCAGGTCCGTGAGGTGACGCAGGGTGACTCACGGTGAGTTTTTGCGAACCACACAACTGAGTGGTCCTGCGCAAGTTAGAGCGCAGCGTGACGTGACACAGTTCCTGCGCTTGGTGACCCTGCGGACCGCAGTTTCCTGTACGCAGTTTACTGCGAAGCTCACGGTGGTTCTGGCTGTTGGTAGTTCGAAATGGAAGAAAAGCTAATTGAAGCCGTTCGTGTTCGCAATGTTCTGTATGATACAAGCCATGAAGATTACTTGAAAACGAAGCTTAAAGCTGAGAAGTGGGAGGAAGTGACCAAAGAAACGGACATACGAAATGATAAGTTGCATTGTAATTCGTTGTTAACATTGACATTGTTAAAACTCTGTAGCAAATTTTCGTGATGTGCTCTGTCCTGGTTAATGTTTAGCAAAAAAGATGCCTAGGTCCCTTACAATATCATTCCTTACTAGCGTGTAGCCGTCCATATCCACCAGTGAAAACGGAATGGATTTAACCACGTCATTGATATCAATATAGAATCGAAACTGTCGACCGAGCGATGACACGAAGATATATGAGCACTATTTAAATTGATTTGTTGTTGGATAGTCCTTATGACTAATAGGATTCTGTTTCTGCTATGAAAATATGGTTTCTGTTAATTGATAATAATGAAATTTGCCCATTTCTCGCTATACATACAGTAGCCCTGGCGACAGCAAGGGCTTTTCTCACCAGCTACTCTGCCCCTTCTGACTCACGCCATATGGTCCTCCTCGTGTCTTCTTCGGCGTGAGAACCTGTAGCCAGTTTCATCAAAGCGATATAACACACCGTTTCGAACTCAAACTCAGAATCGGAATCCGATTCTGAACTTATAACTATTAACATGGCAGAAGTAGTCGCCATCTCTGCCAAAGCCAAAGTTCCACAGCAAACAGCGTATTGAAACTGCGATTCAACTTGCGATGATTGTCGCCGTGACTCACGCTGCCGTGAGGAATTTGGGATGACCCCCCTTCGTCACCTCACGGGCCTGCGTCTCATCTTGCGGCCCGCCTTTTAACTGTACGGCCCGCTACGGCCTTTAGGATAACATGGCTATCAGCTGTGTTCGCAGTGCGTCTAGCAGTATCCTCTCGTTGCTAAATATAACATTTTTCTATCAACTGGTTCCCCACATGCATCACTGTCGTTTCAACATGGCTTGTATGGGGCAGAATGTCACGCCATGTTAATCTTACTTTCCAGAAACATTCTGGCGCCTACGAACTCACAAACATGCTGTTATTGCTACCTCTGACGTCGACAAGTTATAATGGCACACACTACTTTTCTCTGGATCTTCAATAAGAGACCTTAAGATTTAACAATCCGCCGACGTGGAGGTCACTAGAGAAGGGGTACAAATTCATATTGGGAAAGAATAAGGAAAGAAATTGGCCACGTCCTTTCGAAGGAACCATCCTGACATTCACCTTGGGCTGTTTCGTGAATCACGGGAAATCAAAATTTGGGTGGTACACGGAAATTTGAACCGCTACCTTCCCGCATAGGAGTGCAGAGTCTTAGCACAGGGCCACATCGGTCAATAATCTTCACTCAGTAAGTGTGGTATAACAAATAAATACAAATGAAGCAAGAGACGCTGACGAAACTCTTGGTTTCACACTACATGGTTTACATGTGCGACAAATTACTCGAGCAGCGATAACACTAAAAAAAGAGTTTAAGTCACTCCGCTAATGTCTATTACAGACCAAAATGCCTGCAAGATATTCTCAGACTGAACACAATGAAATTCCTGCAAAAAGGGAAACTTTGTGACAAAAATCGGCATCCATTTAGGAAGCACCTTTGACTCTTGATATTTGTATATATAGGTCAAAAGGTTATTTCTGTCTAAGTTGGATTGCCAAACGTATTCAACAACGAACAACACTGCCACTTGTCCAACTGCTGCCATTGATATTCTGTACATCAACTGATCATAGAAACATAGGAAGTAACAGTATGCCCTAAAGAGAGAACTAGTGTGTTCTCAGTACAAATTTCTACACTCCTGGAAATGGAAAAAAGAACACATTGACACCGGTGTGTCAGACCCACCATACTTGCTCCGGACACTGCGAGAGGGCTGTACAAGCAATGATCACACGCGCGGCACAGCGAACACACCAGGAACCGCGGTGTTGGCCGTCGAATGGCGCTAGCTGCGCAGCATTTGTGCACCGCCGCCGTCAGTGTCAGCCAGTTTGCCGTGGCATACGGAGCTCCATCGCAGTCTTTAACACTGGTAGCATGCCGCGACAGCGTGGACGTGAACCGTATGTGCAGTTGACGGACTTGGAGCGAGGGCGTATAGTAGGCATGCGGGTGGCCGGGTGGACGTACCGCCGAATTGCTCAACACGTGGGGCGTGAGGTCTCCACAGTACATCGATGTTGTCGCCAGTGGTCGGCGGAAGGTGCACGTGCCCGTCGACCTGGGACCGGACCGCAGCGACGCACAGATGCACGCCAAGACCGTAGGAACCTACGAAGTGCCGATGGGGACCGCACCGCCACTTCCCAGCAAATTAGGGACACTGTTGCTCCTGGGGTATCGGCGAGGACCATTCGCAACCGTCTCCATGAATCTGGGCTACGGTCTCGCACACCGTTAGACCGTCTTCCGCTCACGCCCCAACATCGTGTAGCCCGCCTCCAGTGGTGTCGCGACAGGCGTGAATGGAGGGACGAATGGAGACGTGTCGTCTTCAGCGATGAGAGTCGCTTCTGCCTTGGTGCCAATGATGGTCGTATGCGTGTTTGGCGCCGTGCAGGTGAGCGCCACAATCAGGACTGCATACGACCGGGGCACACAGGGCCAACACCCGGCATCATGGTGTGGGGAGCGATCTCCTACACTGGCCGTACACCTCTGGTGATCGTCGAGGGGACACTGAATAGTGCACAGTACATCCAAACCGTCATCGAACCCATCGTTCTACCATTCCTAGACCGGCAAGGGAACTTGCTGTTCCAACAGGACAATGCACGTCCGCATGTATCCCGTGCCACCCAACGTGCTCTAGAAGGTGTAAGTCAACTACCCTGGCCAGCAAGATCTCCGGATCTGTCCCCCAGTGAGCATTTTTGGAACTGGATGAAGCGTCGTATCACGCGGTCTGCACGTCCAGCACGAACGCTGGTCTAACTGAGGCGCCAGGTGGAAATGGCATGGCAAGCCGTTCCACAGGACTACATCCAGCATCTCTACGATCGTCTCCATGGGAGAATAGCAGCCTACATTGCTGCGAAAGGTGGATATACACTGTACTAGTGCCGACATTGTGCATGCTCTGTTGCCTGTGTCTATGTGCCTGTGGTTCTGCCAGTGTGATCATGTGATGTATCTGACCCCAGGAATGTGTCAATAAAGTTTCCCCTTCCTTGGACAATGAATTCACAATGTTCTTATTTCAATTTCCAGGAGTGTATAAAGACCTAATCGGATACAAAGTGCATCTTCTCAGTATTTGTAAGGAAATTCAGAATAGACTGAATATAATTCTCATTTGGTGTGGTGAATGGCAACGCGTCTTAATCGTGGGATAGTACAAAAATATCGCACCCACAACATTCGGTTACAGTAACAGCGGAAAGTCTCACCAGTTAAACCTATCAGTGTTATATAATGAAACAACGAGAAGTAGCACGAACAGACAAAGTATGTTGTAGCGAGGTCGGTAGGCAACAGATTTATTGGGAAATATAGAACACGCAATGGCAACTGCCTTAGACACTCTTACGGTTCCTAAATACTACTAGCGTGTTTGTGATCCTCATCACGTCAGCATGGAGCGATCGGAGCAATTTAGAGTTCTGCTGTTAGGGTCAGTTTCACAGTATTGGGGAACCCACTCGATATTTACTTCCCCGGCGCTGGAGGAAAGACGAAATATGCTCTCTGAAGGTTAGGTAAATACGGGTATCCCATGTAGATTGCAACAATACTTTATTGCCCCCAACGATTTTCCGGACCACCGCGACGAAACACAGAATGTACTGAGACACACAGTCAGTCATGCTTCCCCTGCTCCAATCGCCAATGGAATCGGAAAACTAACCCGTAATAGGGATATGAATTACTCTCCAGCATGCACTGTAGAGGGCTCACGAGAGTTATACATGAATGATGGAGTATATGGCTTCGGGGTATGAGAGCAGTCGCAATGTTAAGATTACTATCAAATCAGTCACAAAAAGTGCAACGGCTGGCAGCCAGGTAAATAATTTGAGAATATCAAAGGACGTATATAGTCTCAGAGGCGATAACCAAACTGAAATGGGAAAGCTTTTCATAAAAATGGGAAAGAGCCAGACTTGGAGGGTGTTTACCAAATGCCAAGAACATGGAAAAAAAGTTTATTCACTAGTTTCGCAACAGCCATCTCTGGGAGCAAACAAAAAAGAATGAAAAATTTATACGTAATGATTGCGGCAAAACCCGCGATTAGGTGACTCCAACATACTTATAAGTGAGAGTCAACTGTTTATTTGTCAGTCACGTTTTAAAAAAGCTACTAAGAGTTCCGATTAATAGTAGAACCCTTTCACTATCTTGCGAAAATGTTACATCCGAGATTTAAGGGAGAGGATTAACTGCTGAACAAGGAGAAAGTGCAGAAAACTGGATCATAGAGAGGCATTCAGAGTGAATTGCAAGTTTTTTTTTTTCTAGGATTGCTAATTCTGATTATTTTCCTGACACTAAGTTCTCTGAAATAACTGTAACACAGTTTCATCCAACAAATGTTGGAAGAAAATGGGGCTGAAAATAAGCAGAAAAGGAAACTGATGAACAGGATCCATTTCTTTTGTGAAAAGCCTCATTCCTTGCCCTGACAGCACTATGTCCATCGAGAAAAACTTTTTCACCTACGGGCTTGGTTGGTGAAAATTAAGAAATAATTTAGGAGAGAAAAGAGCCGAGAAATTAGTGAAGATATATATATTTCTGCATGCTCCCGGAAAGATTAAACCGAAATTTACAGTCCTTACTATTCTAAAAGATAAAGTCCTTTTTCTGGAAGTGTAAATGTTATTAACTGTTTCTTATAGACGTAATGGAATAGAAGTTAAAACACTATAAATTCTTGTGGCAGTAAACATTTGCCTTCACTAAATCTGTGGCTTGGTTCTAAAGGGGCCAATGTCAATATTTCTCAAAACTGGTTTTATTGGTGTACGGCATAAGTTTCACGTGCTCTTCATAATGTTAAAACGGCCAATGTCTAAGCCACATAGGACGAGAGATACTGTGGTTTTAAGATGTTGCCGGCGAAGCAGTCTGTATACAGTATACATATGAGCAACAGTCAAGCAGGTGAGGTTGTGTTCTGGGTCAATTGGAGAGAAATGAATTTCAACACCACGTAGGAATTGTTGGATCTGAAACAATTTATTAAAACTTACTTACACGTCTAGCAAATTTCCATACAAAATTAACAGAATATTTCCATTCAATTGAATACTCATTCATACGATTCTTTTCTTCACTGTTAAGCTCATCAAATTCAGGAATACAAGCTACAAGTAATCTCCAAGTTTTGAAAGAATCACAGACTTCAGTTTGATCATAAATATTACTAAGATCAGTAAGCTTAGACAAATCATTAGTAGAAAAATATTTTTTGGCTTTTGTCATTATCACATATTTCCTCTGTGTACGTGGTTTAACAGTTAATTTAGGCCACATTGAATGTGTTAACAAATCTGTTGAAGTTGTTTTCTCTTGTAGATCAATTTATTTATGAAAATACAAAGTACAGTCACCAACAAACTTAACATACTCACATACACCTTTACCCTTAATCCAAATAAATACAGATTCATTTAGAGAAACTTTCCTCTTATTACGAGTATACAACACAAGTGGAGATGGCGACATATATGCGGATTTACCAAAATCTTTATTAGCAAGTTCAGCAATATGATAAGTACGATAGGCAATTATGTCTCTGTCGACAAAACTTTCTAGTCCTGGTACAGATGGAGTACTAGACCCACCTCGTACAATAGCTACTGTAAGCCAACCATTACCATGACCGAAAGTGTCGTTAATATCAATGCTAAAATTAACTCTACATCCAACAAATACACAAGGTCCATCCACAAGGGCAGTAGCGGCAACAGATTTAATTGGTATGCGGTTCTTCTTATCACCAGCTGTTGTAGCAAACTCGATGTTCTCGATCGTTTTATACACTGTAGACCGATTACGACGAATGTATCTCCTTCGTGGCATGTCGGCGGCATTCGTCGTAATCGGTCTACAGTGTATAAAACGATCGAGAACATCGAGTTTGCTACAACAGCTGGTGATAAGAATAACCGCATACCAATTAAATCTGTTGCCGCTACTGCCCTTGTGGATGGACCTTGTGTATTTGTTGGATTTCGACAAAACTTTCTAGTCCTGGTACAGATGGAGTACTAGACCCACCTCGTACAATAGCTACTGTAAGCCAACCATTACCATGACCGAAAGTGTCGTTAATATCAATGCTAAAATTAACTCTACATCCAACAAATACACAAGGTCCATCGACAAGAGCAGTAGCGGCAACAGATTTAATTGGTATGCGGTTCTTCTTATCACCGGATGTTGTAGCGAACTCGATGTTCTCGATGGTTTTATACACTGTAGACCGAAGGAGATACATTCGTCGTAATCGGTCTACAGTGTATAAAACCATCGAGAACATCGAGTTCGCTACAACATCCGGTGATAAGAAGAACCGCATACCAATTAAATCTGTTGCCGCTACTGCTCTTGTCGATGGACCTTGTGTATTTGTTGGATGTAGAGTTAATTTTAGCATTGATATTAACGACACTTTCGGTCATGGTAATGGTTGGCTTACAGTAGCTATTGTACGAGGTGGGTCTAGTACTCCATCTCTACCAGGACTAGAAAGTTTTGTCGACAGAGACATAATTGCCTATCGTACTTATCATATGGCTGAATTGGCTAATAAAGACTTTGCTAAATCCGCATATATGTCGCCATCTCCACTTGTGTTGTATACTCGTAATAAGAGGAAAGTTTCTCTAAATGAATCTGTATTTATTTGGATTAAGGGTAAAGGTGTATGTGAGTACGTTAAGTTTGTTGGTGACTGTACTTTGTATTTTCATAAATAAATTGATCTACAAGACCAATTGATCTGTAGCGTAGCCCACTTGAGGTTAGGTTGGGAGTTTTTTTTTTTAGCAGTTGTATTGTACGAGGTGGGTCTAGTACTCCATCTGTACCAGGACTAGAAAGTTTTGTCGACAGAGACATAATTGCCTATCGTACTTATCATATGGCTGAATTGGCTAATAAAGACTTTGGTAAATCCGCATATATGTCGCCATCTCCACTTGTGTTGTATACTCGTAATAAGAGGAAAGTTTCTCTAAATGAATCTGTATTTATTTGGATTACAGTCATGGTTGGCTTACAGTAGCTATTGTACGAGGTGGGTCTAGTACTCCATCTGTACCAGGACTAGAAAGTTTTGTCGACAGAGACATAATTGCCTATCGTCTACAGTGTATAAAACGATCGAGAACATCGAGTTTGCTACAACAGCTGGTGATAAGAAGAACCGCATACCAATTAAATCTGTTGCCGCTACTGCCCTTGTGGATGGACCTTGTGTATTTGTTGGATGTAGAGTTAATTTTAGCATTGATATTAACGACACAAATATATTTTGGTCCTTTTCATACTTCTGAGAAAGTGTTTTACCAAGTTTCCAATCGGCATAAAAGGGCCAATCTTGACATTGGCCCTCCTTCTTATTTTACATTTGTTGTAAGAAGGGCTAATGTTGACATTGGCCTTTTTTTTTTGCTGAGAGATGGTTTCAACAATTGAAACAGTGCTGTGACATTGGACTTAAATCTGGCGGGAAAACATGATAATAAGAGTTGTTACTTTAGCAATTCCCATAGTCATTTGGCGCATTGTTAGTGTCGAGTCTACATAGTCTTGGGGGACACAAACATCATGTTTCACAGGTGCGATAAGGAAGCGCTTGAGGAACAAACTGCACCTGAAATTTTACTGCTGAAGTCGTCACTTCGCCTCGAAGGTAATTTTACTAAAATAAACTGGTATCTGTAGCATATATATTCCTAATTTTTGCAACACAAGACCATAAATTGACTGGTACCTCTATTTAATGCCAATCTAAAATATTATCAACCGCCTATTAAATTTATTTCATTTTTATTTTCTTTAACCTAGTACCAATACAGTACAGTATTCAGTACCAGTACAGAAGGAAATGCATGTTCCTCATTATTGACAGACGTGCTTTCAAGTTCTGATGAAAATGTGTTTGAAGATTCTGATGAATATGTTCCAAGTGGAGGCGAAAGTAGTGATAAAAGCAATGATGGAGGGAATACAGCTGTAAGAAAGACAGTTAAAAGATATTCAGGGATTGAAGAAATTGATCTAATTCAACAGCAGCCTGGCAATGAAACAACAATGTTCAGTGGAAGGGGGAGGAAGAAATGTGATCCACGGGATTCATCCAAAAAAAGAAAGTGATACGAAAAATTAAGGGAGAAAAATAGGAGGAAAGAATTGAAAACTGAAGGAACGGAATACGTGACGTCGAAAGTAAAAGTTATACCCGCTTAAGTTCTGCAATCATCTTGCAATTGCAGGAAAAATTGCCGAGGAAAAGTAAATGACGATGAGAGAGAGAAAATGTTCATAAAATATTACAAATTGTCCCCAGGACATCAAAATCAGTTCCTAGCTAATTATGTGTCTTGAGGAAAAGAACACAAACGTAGGTAAGAGTAATTGTGGAGAAAAGACGGGGCTCCGAAGGGGAGTGTTCTGAAGATTGACGTAGTAAACATTCTAATCATCCGGAAGTTCCATCAGACGACATTGATTTAATAAAGGAAGGCATTAATATGTTCCCTTCCTACGAAAGCCATTATTCTCGATCTCATTCTTCTAAAATTTATTTATCTCCAGACTTGAATATTTCAATAATGTACCGGCTCTATCAAGAATTTTGCCAAACCAAAGGTATGATGCCGAGAAGCAAAGCGTGTTATCGAAGAGTTTTTGTGATCTGTTTCAATCTTAGCTTCCACAAACAAAGACTGACACTTGTGCAAAATGTGACAAATCCGTCATGTTACTCAAGAATTGCGCTGATGATGCTGAACGTTGTAAGGTTGAAATGGAACGACAGCAAAATTTCGATTTAGCCCAGGCTGCTTACGATCAGAAAGATAGTGATAAAAAGAAAACTGAGCAAAATTCCAATGCAGTAACCCTGGCCTTTGATATGCAGAAATGTTTGCCACTCCTTTTCTACACTGTGGTATGGCATTTTATAAAGGACAACTTTGGACCTTCAACTTGATCATCTACACTCCTGCAAATTGAAATATGTACACCGTGAATTCATTGTCCAAGGCAGGGGAAACTTTATTGACACATTCCTGGGGTCAGATACATCATATGATCACACTGACAGAACCACAGGCACATAGACACAGGCAACAGAGCATGCACAATGTCGGCACTAGTACAGTGTATATCCACCTTTCGCAGCAATGCAGGCTGCTATTCTCCCATGGAGACGATCGTAGAGATGCTGGATGTAGTCCTGTGGAACGGCTTGCCATGCCATTTCCACCTGGCGCCTCAGTTGGACCAGCGTTCGTGCTGGACGTGCAGACCGCGTGAGACGACGCTTCATCCAGTTCCAAAAATGCTCAATGGGGGACAGATCCGGAGATCTTGCTGGCCAGGGTAGTTGACTTACACCTTCTAGAGCACGTTGGGTGGCACGGGATACATGCGGACGTGCATTGTCCTGTTGGAACAGCAAGTTCCCTTGCCGGTCTAGGAATGGTAGAACGATGGGTTCGATGACGGTTTGGATGTACCGTGCACTATTCAGTGTCCCCTCGACGATCACCAGAGGTGTACGGCCAGTGTAGGAGATCGCTCCCCACACCATGATGCCGGGTGTTGGCCCTGTGTGCCTCGGTCGTATGCAGTCCTGATTGTGGCGCTCACCTGCACGGCGCCAAACACGCATACGACCATCATTGGCACCAAGGCAGAAGCGACTCTCATCGCTGAAGACGACAGTCTCCATTCGTCCCTCCATTCACGCCTGTCGCGACACCACTGGAGGCGGGCTGCACGATATTGAGGCGTGAGCGGAAGACGGCCTAACGGTGTGCGGGACCGTAGCCCAGCTTCATGGAGACGGTTGCGAATGGTCCTCGCCGATACCACAGGAGCAACAGTGTCCCTGATTTGCTGGGAAGTGGCGGTGCGGTCCCCTACGACACTGCGTAGGATCCTACGGTCTTGGCGTGCATCCGTGCGTCGCTGCGGTCCCGTCCCAGGTCGACGGGCACGTGCACCTTCCGCTGACCACTGGCGACAACATCGATGTACTGTGGAGACCTCACGCCCCACGTGTTGAGCAATTCGGCGGTACGTCCACCCGGCCTCCCGCATGCCCACTATACGCCCTCGCTCAAAGTCCGTCAACTGCACATACGGTTCACGTCCACGCTGTCGCGGCATGCTACCAGTGTTAAAGACTGCGATGGAGCTCCGTATGCCACGGCAAACTGGCTGACACTGACGGCGGCGGTGCACAAATGCTGCGCAGCTAGCGCCATTCGACGGCCAACACCGCGGTTCCTGGTGTGTCCGCTGTGCCGTGCGTGTGATCATTGCTTGTACAGCCCTCTCGCAGTGTCCGGAGCAAGTATGGTGGGTCTGACACACCGGTGTCAATGTGTTCTTTTTTCCATTTCCAGGAGTTATGTAAAGAGACATAAAGAATGTTCACCCGTAAGTTACATATGGAATGGAACAGTGGCAGGAAGAGGTGGCAAAGTAGCAGCTTCTTGTCTATATGATTATTTGATGAAACTGGCCGACGAAATTGTTGAGGTACACCTGCACAGCGATTCGTGTACCAGACATAACATAAATATTTTATTGCCATCATGTTTCTCAGAGTAGTGGTAGATTTCATGATTCTGGGAAGACGGTTGGAAATCAACCACAAGTGTCTTGAAGTGGGCACACTCATTTGGAAGCTGACTCAGTTCACGCAGCCACTGAGAAGACAAAGAAAACATCAACAGTGAAGTAGAACTGCCAAGAGACTGGGCCAAATTAATACGCATAAGCCACACATAACTGCAATAGAGCTGGAACAGAAGGACTTCTACAACTTTAAAGACTTGATGAGAGGTCATTATCTGCACAAGAAAATAAACACAGAAGGAATCCTATTGTTTGGAAGAAGATAAAATGGATAAAGTATCACTCAGATATGCCAAAAATTGTCTTCTACAAACACAGTTACTTCTTAGAAGAACCATTCAAGATGACAGATCTGAACAGAAAGAAACCTCGACGCTTGTCTGGGCCAAAATTTGCGTCTGTTTCTGATGCTATCATGTTGTTGGTGTGGTCTTCAGTCCTGAGACTGGTTTGATGCAGCTCTCCATGCTACCCTACCCTGTGCAAGCTTCTTCATCCCCCAGTACTTACTGCATCCTACATCCTTCTGAATCTGCTTCGTGTATTCATCTCTTGGAGTCCCTATATGATTTTTACACTCCACGCTGACTTCCAATGCTAAATTTGTGATCCCTTGATGCCTCAGAACATGTCCTACCAACCGGTCCCTTCTTCTTGTCAAGTTGTGTCACAAACTCCTCTCCTCCCCAATTCTATTCAGTACCTCCTCATTAGTTAAGTGATCTACCCATCTAATCTTCAGCATTCTTCTGTAGCACCACATTTCGAAAGCTTCTATTCTCTTCTTGTCCACACTATTTATCGTCCACGTTTCACTTCCATACTTGGCTACAATCCATACAAATAGTTTCAGAAACGACTTCCTGACACTTAAATCTATACTCGATGTTAACAAATTTCTCTTCTTCACAAACACTTTCCTTGCCTTTGCCAGTCTACGTTTTATATCCTCTCTACTTCGACCATCATCAGTTATTTTGCTCCCCAAATAGCAAAACTCCGTTACTACTTTAAGTATCTCATTTCCTAATCTAATTCCCTCAGTATCACCCGACTTAATTTGACTACAAAAAGCTGCATGCCCTCGGGAAAAATTACGGCTGTAGTTTCCCCTTGCTTTCAGCCGTGCGCAGTACCAGCACAGCAAGGCCGTTTTGGTTAGTGTTACAAGACCAGATCAGTCAATCATCCAGACTTTTGCACCTGCAACTACTGAAAAGGCTGCTGCCCCTCTTCAGGAACCACACGTTTGTCTGTCCTCTCAACAAATACCCCTCCGTTGTGGTTGCAACTACGATACGGTTATCTGTATCGCTGAGGCACGCAAGCCTCCCACCAACGGCAAGGTCCATGGTTAATGCCATAATACCCATTTCGAAAAGAAATTAAAGGACTTAAGGCATCTCCTTCCACACATCAATGTAAGCAGTCGTCCATTCTACATGCACTTCACTCACCTGAGAGCCAATACCCAGTCAGATGGAAGAGATAAACAGATGTCTTACGAAGGGGAGGATGAGGATGGTGATGATGACGGAAATGAGTGATATATTTTCTCTCCTCTTTTACGGTTATCAACCATAGTCTATGCAAATTATTTGTCTGACATTAAGAAATGTGAATAAACACTTTTCCCTCTGATTACAAGACCAAACAGTGTTTTCACGATTTACAGTGATAAAATGTGATTTTTGAAACATGTAGCAGTTGCCGTCAGTTATTAAATTCTTGAGGAATCAATAAAGTGATTTAATTAATGAGTACAAGGAAATATTTATCTTAAAATTACCTGCTTCTGGTTATTCAGTTTACCTGACCCTGATGTCCAAAGGGCCGATGTCAAATAATTTAAGAGAGTTCATGATGTTAAAAAGGGCCGCGTCCTTGTAAGTCCTTCAATTTTGAAGTTGAATATTCTACAAATTTATTATTTAAAAACAAGCTTTAGTTAAGTTGATTTACTAAAATGATAGTAACAAATAGCCCTAAATATATTGTTAATAGTTGTCAGAAAATATTCAGAAGCTTATAACTCAAAACCAAGATTCTTCCCATTGACCCTTTTAGAACCAAGCAACAGAAATATGATGGCTCTTTTTACTTTGTGTAGGCTAGCTATGTAAGATTTTGATTGTTGGTTAAATTTTTATAATTACATGTAACAGGGTTTTATTGGGAGTTTTGGTGATCTTTTTTAAACTGAAAGGAGATTTTTTTTTTGGGTCGGTTCTAATTACAACAACCTTGTCACTGTTGGCTCTCTGCTATTTAAAGTTATTCAATAGTAAATTGGTATGCCAATTGATTTGTAAACAGAGGAACAGCGACAGTACTGTGGTGAACCACTCTTGCGGAAAAACTACGTTTTTAATATAAAAAAGCAAATTATATTGGTCTCCATGACCATCTTCATCTTCCGAAAACGGCAACAACGGTAAAACGGAACTTCAGAACGGTACACGATGCTTCTGAAACCATCATAAGACGACACATTAACACAACTTACTTGCATTTCATATGATCTAATTTCAAAACAAAGTGGGACATGTTTTACTGGCGATGTCTCTAGAGACAGAAGTTTAAAACGACAGCGATAGCACTGATGTGTATGAGAGCGATCACAAGCTAATAATTATCCAGCTCAGCACCGTAAAACAATCAACAAAATAGCAGAAACTCAGAAAAGTTACTCATGCTTCACAAAATAGATTGGATGTATACGTAGAAAAACGGTTTTGCAAAAGTCGTTGTATTTGGCAGTAATCCAGACTAAATGAAATGTCGACAAGAAAATCCAGTATCTTGTGTCGTTGCACATGTTACTCGTTGCGAAACCAGATTCTACTAGTGAAGGAAATTCCTGTATTGATCCAATCCAAAAGTCAGCACACAACAGTTCTACAGGGAAAAAAAGGAGAGCTGAAATACTAAAGATACATAAAATCATTCTACGTACACAACATTTCTAATCGTCCAATCACTGGCCTCAAACGCTTTGACGTAGCCAGTCATGTCCTCACAAGCGGTCCCATGGTGTAATGGTTAGCACTCTGGACTCTGAATCCAGCGATCCGAGTTCAAATCTCGGTGGGACCTAAATTTTTATTTTTACTGTCGGATACAACATGCTATGGGTAGTTAAGATCAAATAAGTACTAACCAATTATAACAACGCAACCTTGAGAAGTAATACATTAAAGCTTATCGAGTACTGATCTAATGTGCCTCCCATTTCAGCTGAGAATTGTTTTTTATAAAATTGAAGAAAATGATACAAAATGAAAAAGGAAAGAAAAATCAAAAACAATTTTTTCCCTGTAACGAACTTGATTCTCATGTTAACAGACCTTGCCGAGCTCACGTCATTAAATTGCATTTATTTATTTACCAGTCTTCGAACATGTTAAAACTGTTTACTGGGTAACGCCCGTTCAAACCTTTTATTTCCCTTCCACGAAATCTGTATAACTTTCAACTTAGAAACTATGATGACATGCTATGAGCATAATTTACTTCTATTACTTTGTTCCACATAGCGTAATTCCTCTCCGCATATCTCAATCAGGAATTAATTCTCGTAATTCGGGCACCGGTCGTATTAGAGGACCCGACCACACAGTTTAGTCTCTTACAGAGTGCTACATATGGCACTGTGTAGTTTTACGCTATTTTGTGTTCTATTTATTGGTTAACACCGAATGAAATTTCCGTCAATGCGCCATTTTCGTGTGTTCAAAATATGGGTCCGATTGTTGTTATACTGAATGATTATAACATTCAAATAGAATTTTCGGTCAATATTCTGTAATTACTGCTTAATAATCATTAAATTTCAAAATTTGGTTATGTAATGAAAAGGCTCCATTACTGGCTGAACCTCTGATGATGTCATAGGCTACGAGTGCGTGGGTTACATGAGTGTTAGCCGCAGTTACTAGCGCTATTCCACTTTTTCTGCGAACAATTTGGTTATTTAGAGATTGAGAACACGTTTACAACTTCAAAGTAACAATGGAAAGGAACTTTGTGAAGGCTTATAGTGGGAACCTTCTGAAAGTTGACGCGTTTATTGTCTCCTTGTTCTTGAAAAACAACCCGGATTTTTACTTACCGGAAATAACAAACGTGAAAACTGCATTCCATGGCGAATGGGACGGCGGTACTGTGACGCAGCAATAAGCCACAGAATTGTCAAAAACTGAGGGAACCCGAAATTGGATTGTTTGTTCGGACCATGCTGAAAAGGTTATCCAGGACAACTTGTGACACAGTGGAAACTTTTCCATTTAGAAGATAATTCTGATTGTTAATTACTGTGCTTGACGCCAGAACGACTACTGTTTTCCAGGTACTTCTTTTTTAAATTTCAAATTTTCAGAGAGCATAATAACACTCCAAAATATGTAATTGACGCAGCGGAACCTCAGAGTATCTGTTGCTCCACTGCGAACTTAACTGCTGCTAAAATACAATAATTTAAAAGTGCTTAAGCAGGACCAACTTTTATTTTGTCGTAATGCTGTGGTCTTTTACAATTCCTCGTAGGTTCCAAACAATGTTCAAATTTTCTATTTGTCAATATCGTACAGCTTTCCAACAGGTTCAATGGAGACAGTTGGAAGTGGCAAATTATTGTGTTCACCGATTTGTTTGGGGAGAATAATGTGGTCGGAAATTGTTAAATGGTTTCTCGGGTTCTTGAAGAAGAGTTACATCAGGAATGAAATAAAGTTTCTTAAAATCATCCTTGTGATTCATCTCATATTTATCAGACACAAAATAAAGCTAGTAAATGAAAATAATAAATTAATAAATTAATATGATACAGAATTTAAAGCTCTGGCATAACTGCTTACGAATAAAGTAAATTTAAGAAGAGAGCAGTATTTTTTTTTTAAGAAAAATGAAAGAAGAAGTGATGAATTTCCTCCCCATTACGATCAATCTTGGGAGCATTGCTTAATAAGCCAACACGCTTCCCATTACGCTCCATTAAAATCGCCGTAACAGAAATAATTCACCTGGTGACCACTCTGGATGTCTATGACCGAGTTGCAACCACATTTTACACATATTATCGCTCTTTGGGACGCTCTAGAACAAATTTTCAAGAGTTCGTACACATGTATTTGTACAGTGTGGTATTGCACACCATTTGTAACTCATTTTTAGAAGTTCCAAACAAGACGTCACTGTGAGAAGCAAGGTGCTGATCAATGACTTCAGAAACATCACATGACTCAAACGGAACGTTTTACTGGGCTTTCGAATTATTTATATTTCATTTCCGTTTTTCTAAATATTGAAATTCATGACTGAAAAAAGAATGTTATCGGCATAAAATGACATAATTAACCCTTTAAGACGATTTCCAGAAAACAGTGAAATTCCCTGTGGCTATGTGGCCTTTCCCGCCGTATTAACATACCAGATCCTTGTCGGTCAAACTGTCATCTGCACGCAATATTTCCGCGGTCCATCCGGCAGCCATCATTAGGTGAGAACGGATTCGATTATGCAGATGACAGTTTGATCCGGCTGAAGACCCGATAAGAATTTAATGAGTGAAATTCCCAATCACCGAAAAATAAAAACTTGTCAACAGGTTCTATGTATGTTACTCCATTCGTTTTTTAAGTTTAGTTGCTCCTGCCTCTCAGAACAAATATCGTTTGAAATACCATAAAAAGTTAGCTTGTCGTCAATATGTGGATATTGTTTACAGGTCTTCTGGTGAAAGTGGTCTCACGTCCTCAACACGGCAAACTTATGGACAGAGCTGTCTATTTAAATATCTGTTAATTTCATCCCACTTTCGAAATAAATAAAGATACGTTTGGACCAGCTACTTTTTCAGTTAGCTGATTCGTTATTCTTTTATGTAATACTAACGCTTTCCAATGTTCATAGGGACACACTGAATTTCTTTTGTGTTTACAACATCTCTAACGAATGTACAGTGGCTGCACAGGACACTACTACATTCTGGATGTTTTTAGTTACACCGATGGCAGGTCTATGAAAAGTTGAATATATGTGCTGTAGCTGCACGTGTAAATCCATACTTGAGAAATTAACTAATTGGAAAGTTAGGAGTCATTTATTTTTTAAAAAAATATGACAGTGGTGTGTATATTTTTAGACATTAAGAATTGACCAACTTTGTGACCATATTAGCCATTGTTTTTAGGTTTTAAATGTCTCTTTTAGATAAACCCATCCAAATTTAGATAATAATTGAAGTGACAACAGAAGAAACGGCCAACTCCCAATTTCGTAAGGATCAGAGTGATCACATTATGTGTTGTTTTCTAATTTACCACTTGTTTGTACCCCGTGGTTACATATGTATCGCTAGAAAAACTGTCAACCATATTAATTGTTTCCTCTAAATGTATTTACGTTCTTGTCTTAGAATTTACCAGAACATGTAGCATGCAACCCTCGACGCACGCTCTTGTGATTAGACACTTTCTTTCGCTGATCCCTTCAATTATATGACGAACCACCTGCAGCTTTTGTCACCGCAACTTTCTCCTAACAATTTACGACGGCCTTATTCAATTAACTAACACCTTCGATCGTAAATATGGTAAACACACCTACTACGGATGCGACAGAAAACCCACAATAGACGAATTACTAACCAGCCAAACATGGAGACTGCATCCCTACACCACGACAGAGAACGAGTGTAGAAATGGTGCTTCAAATGAGTATTTTGAAGTCAAATATGCAATTACTATTCGGATACTCGATTTGTATGCAAGTACGTCGGTATACTAAACTTCTGTTATTTTGCCACTTTCAGGGTTTTCACTTACAATGGTTGGACAAAAGCATCAAACATATTTGAACATAAATGCAGATGCTAGCCAAGCCTGCATGTTTTGATGACGAATGACACCTGTACAATGTCCTCAATGCGTCGCAAGTGTCAATCGTGGTCAAAATACTGTTCTGTATAGTTGTGAATGCATTGCATCGGAGCCAAATGGATTCGACTATGGGCAAGTTGTTGGTGCTGCTATGGTGGGCGCTTCCTTAACTAAGGTAGCCGAATATTTGGTGTTTCAAGAGGCACAGTATCGAAGATTTATACCACATACAATGAAAGTGGAAAACATCATTCACTAAGTCGAAACGCAGACGCGTATGTTGAATGAAGGTGGCAGTCATTACAGGGACTGTGAGGATAAATAACAGGACGACAGCTGCAAAAGACACTGCAGAACTGTATGTCACACTGTCGAACTCTGTCAGCACCAAAAAACACAAACGGAGCTCCATAAGGAGGGAACTGTGCGGCCAGCTGCAATCCCAAACCTGCTCATCGGTGACGCAAATGCCCATAGCAGGAAAACGTGGTGCCGAAGCCATAAAATCTTAAGTGTGGAGCAATGTAAGAAATTCATTTGGTCGGATGAGTCTTGTTTCACACTGTTGTCAACTTTTGCCCGAATTACGCCCCAAGAGTGAAACATGGCAGGGTGTGTGCTGATTATCTGGGCAGCTATATCGGGGTATACCTTGGGCCCCACGGTTACTCAGCAAGCTTGCATTACTGCCCAAGAGTATGTGACCGTTTTGGCCTATAAAGTCCATGTTTGTTCCCTAATGGTGATGCTGTGGCTGGAAGCTGTTTTTGTCTTTAACGATTATTTCTAAATCACAATGACACGATAGGTATCTCACATCGTTTACGAGGAGTTTCAATAGCACTGCTACCACTAGGTTATTGAAGCAGACTTGATGAGAGGATATGGGTAGCTCGTGACACTTAGGGTGAAAGCAGTTACTTTCCTATGCTAATTTCGGACACGGAGTCTACAGAGCTTCAGCGACTGATCATGAAACATGTTGAAAGAGTCAAAATCCTGTTTTTCCTCGTTACTGGTTCCGGTACAACCAACTTCTGACCAAAATATGATGAGGTGGCAGCAGTGTACTACAAACTAAACAACTTGTCAATTGAATCGCTTGGACACCACAATTGTGAACAGTATAGGGTACTACATCGATGCTGCCAGTTTTGCCGCCTCTTCACATTTTGGTGAAACCTGAAATAAATACAAAAGCGACTTGCACTGTCTCAAGGTAGAGCTCTTTTCTTTTCTTTTCTGAAAATAACTGTTCCGCTGCTACACTATTTCCTTCTTTCTTTGTTTAAATTTTCTGCCATATTTGCGTTTATTTTATTCTGGTGACTATTTCCGAACGTAGCGACTCATTTTTAAACCAGACCTAAAGAACAGTTTTTTATGTTACTAACTACTGGTTTCACAGCTCATGGAGCTTCATCCCAGAAATAGTAGTGCCCAAATCAATAAAGACATTATGTAGCCTGGACAGCTACAAAAAAAAAAAAAAAAAAAAAAAAAAAAAAAAAAAAAAAAAAAAAAAAAAACAATGGGGAAGAGGGTAAAATATTATTTTCTTGCTTGTCATATGGAATAATCCACAGAAATGTCCAGGTGCTTTACTGAAATACAGGATGATCATTCATTTCATTACCAATTGGACATAGAGGTCCCACGTCAAAATACCAGTGGAACACGTATGTCCCACCTCTGCCCGCGCTTGAAAACTAAACTACGGAAAAAGCTTTTTTTCATGTTGTTACTTCTGACTACGACATTAATTAAAATAACCATACATCAATGTCTTTGACTCATGAGTAATATCAGACGTTACGAAAGCGTTGGGCTACAGAGCTCGGGACCGCATCTCGTGGTCGTGCGGTAGCGTTCGCGCTTCCCACGCCCGGGTTCGATTCCCGGCGGAGTCAGGGATTTTCTCTGCCTCGTGATGGCTGGGTGTTGTGTGATGTCCTTAGGTTCGTTAGGTTTAAGTAGTTCTAAGTTCTAGGGGACTGATGACCATAGATGTTAAGTCCCATAGTGCTCAGAGCCATTTGAACCATTACAGAGCTCGGTACAGGCGAAAGCAAAACAAGAGGCATTCGAAAAGTTTTCATGTCCTCCAAAAAGAAAAATGCGTTTCGACCATGCGGAGCAGCCATGGTACAATACGGAATCTGCCTCGGTTAAGGACATACAGGCCCGAGGAACCCATGTTTCTGTTTCGTCTGTACCAAAACGATTACAGATGGCATACTATTTCATGGATGAGATTAAAAACGGCTTAGGAAGAGTGTTGTCAAATAAACTTTTAACGTGACATCCGAGGATGATGAAACACTTAATACAAGTACGGCTCGGTGCATCAAGATGGGTTTGCTGGTCTCTAATGACATCTGCGTTAGCGTTCATGCAGCCATTAATGTGGGATGTCAGACATCGCGAACTAGCCCAGAAATCGGGAAGTAAGAGAATAATCGATCTGTTTATAGCACACATAGAATATCAGTATTGTTTACTTCTATGCTGCAGTAATAAAACTGGTGCCTAATTTGATGACTTACTTGTTACAATTTCGTTTATGTTGCTGTAACATTGTTCCTTCTTCTTGGTACTTTGACAAGTCTTCCACAACTGACGAAACTTTTTCTTAGTGAAAAGGACAGGTTAGTTGCAGTTTCCGGTTTTAAGTTAAACTCTAGGTCTCTCAAAGCAGGGCGTGTGAGCCGATGAACTACCCTAGCAAAGTGCACTCGCCGGCAATAGGGCCAGGGCTATTAAAAAATTTAGTTCTCGTGTGACTGATTGGGTTTTGTTCCTCCGTCTTGGCGACTCATCATGGGATAACGTTAGAAATGTTCACCAACCCCCCCCCCCCCCCAAAAAAAAAGAAACACATTACGCGTCGTGGAGAGCCTTACTCTCATAATTTCCACAGCCAATGATCTAGTTTGAATAAAAAAAATGAGAACCCTAATCACAAAGTTGACCTACTCCATCAATGTTGAAGTGCATTCCCTTGGTACAAATCATATGGGATCTGAATATGAGGTGAGCATGAGGCAAAATTGCAAATTTAGCATAAAACGGCGGTCTCACGTCCAACTTCACAACTGACTGGCACCACAATCCATCAACTCGCAAAGCAACCAACTAGAAGTTGTGATGTAGCCCAAGTCCTCACAGGAGCTGACATATATCAACTGTTGTCGGTACTGAACGAAGACTTGTTAATCAGCAAAATTAGTAATAATTGCCTCCGTTTCTCTTGAAACACTAATTTGAACATGAGTCGGCGACGTAGAAAAGAATAAAGAAGTGATGCTCTCACCTGGGATTACGAAAAAAATCTCGTACAGGCATAGTTAAATCCCTCACTGTTATACACTCTTAATATTTTAACGATCGTTTTTACGTAATTTTATTTTTTATAATTTTAACGTGAAGCTCTGTCTTTTTACGCAAATTACAATAGTTCTACCGAATTTAAATGTGCCTTCTTTCCGCTCTCCCAATCCTCCGACCGGCCGGAATGACCGAGCGGTTCTACGCGCTTCAGTCTGGAACCGCGTGAACGCTACGATCGCAGGTTCGAATCCTGCCTCGAGCATGGATGTGTGTGATGTCCTTAGGTTAGTTAAGTTTAAGTAGTTCTGAGTTCTAGGGAACTGATAACCTCAGATGTTAAGTCCCAAAGTGCTCAGAGCCATTTGAACCATTTGAACCCAATCCTCCCCGCTCCACTTTTCTCCCTTCCTCCACTAACTACCAGTTTAAAACATGGACTACAGTTGCATACCACAGTCCTCTCATGTGTATTTCTGACACAGATGCGACTGCTTGTAGACGCCACTACATAGGTAGACCCTCCATTTATGTACAGTACTTTTCTACTTTTTTATAAAATATCAAACAGCTTATGTTTAGTTTTACTTTGTTTTTAGATCTGAATATGAAACAGAGAGATCAAAACTAGCTGTGTATTAAAATATGCTACTGTAATTATAAAATAAACAATGTCACTCGCGACGAATATTTCGGCTATAGTAATAGCTAATTACATAATTACATGAGAAATCGTTACTACACGCAAGAGACACTGAATTAAAAATAGCTGCTGTGATGGATAGGTAAAGTGGTCATGTTGCATCATGTTTACCGTGTACTGTGAGAACATAGATTCGAAGAGAATCGTCGCCGCCAAACTCAACAGCCGTAGCCACTAACTTACTGATGGCGTGGATCGTCGTAGTCTATCGTAGATTGTATCAATGAATAGACGGCCGCAGTGCAGAACATCACACATCAGTTCGCTGGACTAAAGCTGCTGAGTAGTCATACCATCGAGAGCCACCTCCTCGCGATGGGAAACAGATGGCACCGCGAAACACATACACCGCTGCTCACCACGTGTAACAGAGCGAAGTAACGCCACCACTGGACGCTTGAAGCATGGAACAACGTCACTTGGACTGAACACGCTGCTGCATGGCGATGACAGGATGCGTTTACGTCAGAAACCACATGAGTCGACGTATCCAGCAACTCCTGTTCAGATAGATGGTGAGGTGTATTCTCCTTTAGAGGATGTTTACGCAGGTTGAGATGTGGTCGCTGATACACATGCCATAATCTCTATGACCCTACTGTCTGTCTGATCAAGGATACATTTATACTCGACTAATGTTCCCATGGGGCTCTGTAACACCAACAAGATAAGCACCATCCCATCGATTACGAATTGCGAGGAGCAGCCATAAAGTTTCAATTATCACCTCGAAAAACTGAAGCTGCAACCACGAAATTTAGAAGATATTGTTAGGCCTTGTTTTTTACATATTCATCTTTCTATATGACACATTTTTTCCAAAGGTGGATGATTTGGCAAACAGCTTGGTTTTAAAAGTACGCATTCTGGCTAGCTTGCCCCTAGAGTTTTAAACTATTGTACGCTACCGTAGACTACTATGGATAAGCGTAGACTACGGTATTTTTTCTAATAGCTTTGTTCAGTTAAAATCGTAACCGCCTTACCTCTACATTAGGTGTGTTGCGTGTCTATCGAACGTTACGTCATTTCGATCGCTTTGTTTGCGTATGAGACCAGTGTCTTACTAGATTCCCCTAGAAACCGGCAGCGGTGGGCCGCATAGAAAGTGAGAGAGAATATGTAAAGGGCCGTGTAATCTACGGAACACGCTTTTGTTCTATATAGTTATCCTCCTGTTTGTTATTTAAAAATAGACGATATATACAGAAAAATTGAAATTGTCAATGTTTATTCAGATTTTATTCGAAAATTGTTGATTTTTAATGTGAAACTGAATGATGTTGCAGTAAAAATAAAAAATTAAACACAGGTTTATCGGATAGTACCAGAAAATGCAAATTATTCAAAAAAAGTTACAGTAAAAGAAAACTCAAATCAAACACATATCAAACATCGATTTAGTACTTCGTCGACTTTATGTGAAACATGTTTCCATTATTCATAAAAAACTCTCGCACTTATCAATAATAACAGGCGACTCCTTCCTTTGGTGAGGATGCAGAGAGTTCTACTGAGTACAAAGTAACAATAATAATTATATGTTTGTGCATGTAAACTATTCTTGCATAAAAAGCAATTGCTTTGGTTACATAAAAGCGCAGAAGTTACGCGATTAGCTAATTTTTAATACTTATAAAATGGAAGTTATATGTTATCAGGATATGAAATACACAACGGACTAAAGCTGAACGATGTGCGGTTCTAATTATGTGCAACACAAACAAATAAAAAACAAAGAATAGTCGTCGGATCTCAGTTTCTGTCACACATACGTTTATTTTTCTTTTCCTACCAATGTTACCAGTACTACCGGTAATCCTACTAGTTACTACGTCTGTTGTGTACTGTACCAAAATTAATTAATTGTATTTTTGGAAGAGCGCAACTCCATTTGCCCTGCAATGGTTACCTCACCCGAGGAAAGAGTAAGACGGCACTGGATGCTGCGTCAGGAGAATATGGGGGCTGAGATAAAATTCGACAGCCAAAACAAGCAGCATGTGTGATTGTATTTTGTGCAGAATGAGCTGGAGCGTTGTAGTTGAGCAAAGACACCCCCTTGAACAGCTTCCCACGACGCTCCGTCTCGACTCCCCCGAAATCCCGTCACGAGATTTCGATAGTATGCTCCTACGAGGGTTTGCCCTTTACGAACAAAATCTATCAGCGCCCTAAAGAACACTCAACATCATCTTTCCCGATGACTGATGCGTCTTCGCCTTTTAATGTCGGTGCTGAATATATTAAACGGGCAAACTTGGTGGACACAGCGTGGAAGCTTGTGGGACCGACAGTAAAGGCATTTCGCATTCTCAATCCCTCCCGTCAGCCATCGCGCCGAGTGTCAACTCCGTTTGCGCGTATAGTAAACTTTTCCCATGCTTGCTTTGCTCCAGTGTCTCAGTGTCACAGTGGTACATCAAGCACAGGTTCATGGTTATTAGATGGCTAAAGAAGTCATCTGGATTGCCCTGACGCAGCTACAAAATTTCCCACTGCTGCATTGGTGCTGGGCGCATTTTGATGAGTGTGAACAGTTGCGGAACCAATTAGGCAGTGGTCTTTATCATATTCAAATGTCATGAAAGTAGTTGAAAACTGACATGTGGAATAATCGGGTCTACTGCCGGATGTTTGTGTCGCTCTGGCACAATATTTCGGCCACGTAACTCGTTACCTTCTTCAGGTGCTACCTGAGACTGCGGTGTTGGAGGATCTTAGCCAATATCTATGTCCAGTGGGTGCTGGGTGGTCTCTCTGCCGTCCGCGCCCGCCTGGCGCTGCTTGTAATGTGTTGTCTCTTCTTCCCCGGTGCTCCCTCAGTTGAAAACTGATCGGAGATTGATTTTTCAGTTTTTCGACTTTCGTCTCGTTTGTGACACACCTGGCTTCGAATACCAGAACCTCCACTCGTTTTGTTATTCGCCATTCTTCAAAAAGAGACCGTCTCTCAGTCCGTTATTTGTCATTCAGATTTATTTTGACCACACTGGAAGCGTCCTCGCTACCTAAGCATAGTGTCATATGACTGCGCATTGCTGCTGTAGACTTCCAACTACTCAGCGTGGATAGATACAGCGATGTTCACCTTCAAATGTAGAAAACGAATTACTACACGATACTCCAGTTTATTATTTTGTTTTGGCTACTCTAGAGGCGTACTTCGGTACAGTGGCGGGGAGATTTCAATGTTTACCAGAATTGCTAAACTGTACTTGAGAACATACAAAACATTTTCGAGATGATAATTAAATTTATGATTATCCTTAGATTGTGACAATGGTTGAAGAAACATTCTACGTACATGCTGATGTTTACGTGGCTTCCATCTGAACTATTCTGAGAACTCTGTAATCAGAAACAGCAATTTAGAAAGCCTTCTCGGGCAATGGTCAGGGTGCCTCGTATGTGTATAGCGACGGTTCTAAATCAAGGACGGTTGACCATCTAATCATACTCAACAACTCGCTCTTCGTGGTGAAAGTACTTACTTTACCTGGTAAGGGCAAAGTGAGGTGTTACCTTAAATACCGAGTAGCTCCGTCTGTATCGGAGTTCTACCGAACCGGTAAAGGGGTCGCATTTCTGTGGATGAAAGGCCAAGCTGCGTTGAGGGGAACGGAAAAAGCTGCGTTGAGGGGAACGGAAATGCAGGCCAGTTGGTTAAGGAAGCGACGAAGACTGGTATACAAGAGCATGCTTCCCACGGAAATTCACGTTGCTGTGGTTAAAGCCTCGACCAAAATTGCCTGCAATGAGCAATGGAAACTGAAGAGCTACACAAGGGCATCTGATACAGGCAAATCCATCCGCATTTACCAAAGGCCCAATGGTATGCTGCAAAGGGGTCTCTGAAACGCATCTTACCACACACAGGGACCGCGAGACAGTTGTTGAGGATAACCACGGCTGCCACCGACAATCTTTATAGGCTCCACGTCATTCATTGCGACTGTTGGGAGTTCCAGGACATTACTCACATCTTTTTCGGCTGTCCACGATACAGAAAGGAATTCTTCTGGCAGATAAAGAATCTGGTCCCCATGCATCAATCACTTCCTTCTCAAGCGTTAGTCGCCTTGTGCACGAAGAATTCAGATCTTTATAAGTTATTTGGGGCATTTATTATAAAAGCTGGAATGAAATTGTGACTGTTAAGTTGGTACCTGTGTCGCATTGCGCGCGCTTGTATGTATGTGTGTGTGTGTGTGTGTGTGTGTGTGTGTGTGTGTGTGTAAAAGCGTTATTTCGTGCTGTTTGAAATTTGATCGTTAACTAAAGATACCCCGGTATTTCTTCAGTATTCTACTAAGACAGTGTATTTTTGGTTTTTGTATTCTACATCACGTAATTGAAGTTTTTAAAATCTTTCTAAGACTTTGTATGATTGTACAGGCTGTATGGGCACAACCGAAGGCCAATAAACACACAAAAAGTCGTTTTGAACACGACAGGTTCGCCAACGAGCGAATTATATAAGCCTTGAATCCAGCTTCCGCCGTTTTCCGTGAACTACTGACGGCGACTGAACAGTCATGAATTAGAATGACTTCACCCCTTGTGGAGCCCAAGTCAGGAAATGTCGATGCCGTCATGTTGGAGAAAGGAGGCCTTCACCCTTCAAGGTAGGTAATTAAACCGTAAATGAGAACAGACTGTGAAAAACATCAGAATTTTTTACCTAACGCCTAGTAGAGATACCATGTAGTTCTGCTCACAGCGATGGAAAATTCTGGCCGGTCGAAGTGGCCGTGCGGTTCTGGACGCTACAGTCTGGAACCGAGCGCCCGCTACGGTCGCAGGTTCGAATCCTGCCTCGGGCATTGATGTGTGTGATGTCCTTAGATTAGTTAGGTTCAATTAGTTCTAAGTTCTAGGCGACTGATGACCTCAGAAGTTGAGTCGCATAGTGCTCAGAGCCATTTGAACCATTTTTTGGAAAATTCTGGAAAAGAGCGTTAGTCATGTTTGTAACGGGGCTACTGCTAAACACAAACAGCTAAAAGAAGTTTTGCACCACCAGGGAATGTGTGGACTTACTTTCAAGGCGAACTGACAAACAAAGAGTAAACCGCATCAGATTTTTAAAAAAGGCCCTACTGTGAGAAAATAATAACCAAACTAAAGGCAGTCTATCCGAAAGTGCACATCTCTGAAATCAAAATCTGCAGTTACGTGTAATTACCAACATGTTTGCATCCTCCTTCGAAAGCTGACCACATGGCGGTGGAAACGTTGCTCAAGCACGTCCCACTCAACGACGGCGACTTTTCTGAGGTCATCCACAGCATGACGAGGGTTATTCAACTACGCAAGTTCCGTCTGGTCCAAAGCATCAAAGCGTCCGACATCTGTACAACATAGCGGCCGAAAACATGACTATACACCCGCTGCTGTATGCGTGAGACTGCTTGACCGAGACGTACACTGAGTTCCTCGTCGCTTCCACATTTCACTAAAATGATCATCAGGCATCCGAAAATTCCTGCACTCACCAGTGGAGGTAATCCCATGCCACTAATGCGGGCCATTCCAGCAGCCTATCACGATGTTGAGCGGCCAGAAATGTTGTTTGTAATACACGTCTAGACATCAGTTCCATAAAGACGGTTGCGTCTTACACAGAAAAAGGCAGCGTGCAGTTCTGTCATATTCTCTACGAGCCAAAATTTTGTAGGTAACGTTAATCAGCTTGTTTTGTTTATCCGCGACAACTGCTAAAAAACAGATATTGAATGTTTTATATCTCACAATAGTGACTGAATGCTGGAATGAATTCGCTGTGGTGTCTCTTTCTCGATAGGACAGAGCACTCAACTGTACTGCACTCAAGAGTGCAGGTTTACTTCCGCTTCACTTGCTCTAGCGGCGTGGCTGTACACAGCTGTTTCATGTGGTCAAAAGAGAGAAGGTCATCAAAATTTTTCTGGGTATGTTGTGAACGTAGTAACTAAACGCTACTTTTAATTCAGCAAAAATATCCACGGTAGCAAAAAAGTTTCCTTTCCACAGTTCCTTCATGGTGGTTGTTGCACCCTACGATTATTCAGCCTTTGCTCATGGTGCAGTCTGATGCGTGGCTCTTGATGTCCTAAACCTAATGCAATGATATCTAACTTTGCCGTCTCTTGGCAGTCTTTGATATTGTCTCGTTGATAATATTGTTTGCAGCCCCTCCGTTACTGACCGCTATGTCAGAAGGTAATCTTAAAAGTACTGTACTGAGCTATCTGCAGAAACTGAAGTTAACTACCTAACTGCTGGTGCGGAACTGTCTAGTTGTCCACATCGCGTCATGTTCTAGTGCTTACCCGCGAAAGTATTTGCATGTCCGCTAGTACAAGGCGGAAGCAAAGTAGTCCACCGATGACAGCGTTGCCTATCAGCTGTCCATTTTATTGACGGCCCAACACAATGCGCTGGAGGAAATAGAGCGGAATCAAGAAGAGATCTGCATCTGTGAATGCATATAATATAGAGGCTGTTGCACGGAGCTGAGAGGAGCCGGGCGAGAGGTTGTTCTTGTGCGAGGACAGCCTCTCGTGGTATTTGTTGTGTTCCTCTTGCTTGTAACAAACAGAGCGCTTGTTCTGCCCCCAAAATGCAGATTTCCTGGGAACCACAAATGTCCAATGTAGCCATTAATATTGCAGTACCATTAAGGCATCATCGAATGGCATTAAGAACACCATACACTTGGTTATGCAAGTGACTAGCATTTCAGGGCAGCCACTCAAAGGTGGTGGGATTAGAGACAACAGTTTAGCGTTCCATGATATTCTTGCTCACACTGATCGGGATCCCACGACTGGAAAAGTGGCCAACAAGACAGACATACTGTTCGCTCCGCCGTGCAGGATCTTAACAGCCAGTGAGGTACCTTGAATCAGGAATTAGACTTGTTTGCGGTAAGACAAATATTAATACAGACAGTGTGACGATATCTGGAGAACCATGGACTGTCAGCACGGTGGCTACTCTTGCGGCTTCCCTTGACGGCGTAGTAGACAGGCACACCAACAATCATGAGCCCACCAACAACACTGGACATAGGAATGGCACCATGTCGGCTTTTAATATTAGTTCCAGTTTTGCGAACAGTATCTCGTATCCCTATGTGGAGTCTCCGAGGAGCACGAAAACTGTCAGATTGCATTCGTCATTGTGATACAAGTCCAGCACCTGGCGTGTTGGTATTGGATGTCGTTGGGTCCACAATACCCTTACTGTGGCAGAAGCTCATTTCGATTCGATGGCCAAACGGATTAGGGCCACTGCTGATGTCTCAGGTGGCAGCTCTGAGTAGTCAATTTCACATCTTGCATACCCCCAAATTACCCAAACATTTAATCACGTGGTCCTCCTACTTGTCCTCTACAGTTCGGACAGGACGTTGAGTACACAGATGATGCCATAGAGGAGCTCGTGGTCTGTCTGCAGACGGCTGTTACAAGGGCTGTACCTCGGGTTGCGAGGTACATCTTTAGGCAAGTCACTCCGTGGACCCCTGAACTAACGGTGCTCCAGTGGTCGGTCAGGACGGTGCGGAGCAACTATCAAAGGAGTTTTGCCCATGATGAAAGACAATATCACTTGTGTCTGAAGCAGAGATATAAGGACCAGCTTGAAAGTGCCAGTCTTGGGAAAGATTAGTAAACGATCAACTTGGAATAGGCCCCTGCGGCGTTCCCTACAAAATTATTCGTGAAAAGATCAGATTGCCTATGATGCTGTCAACATTAAGTACCGGGGACGGTGGCACGACTAAGGATTGGAAAGAAACAGCGAGACTGTTGTTGGATACGCTGTTGTCGGATGATGTTGAAGAACAGGATTCGCAGGAGCAGCGAGATATACATTAGGCGCTCTTGGAGCCCTACGTCAATGAAGCGAATGTTTACCCTCTCTCTGTGGAGGAGGTAAAGGCAGCTATTCACACTTTTTCAAGAAGAAAAGCACCTGGTCCTGATGGGATTCCCACGGAGATCTTGCAGTGTCTTGCACATCGACTTGCCCCGGCGCTAAGCTGCATATATAAAGTTTTCTTACAGAAGAGCCATAGGGCCATTACCCTCTCAAATGGAAAACTGCTGAAGTGGTGATCATAAAGAAGAGTCCTGACAAGGATCCGATGATGCCGAAATCTTATCGGCTAATCTGTCTCTTGGACGTGATGGGCAAAACCTTTGAGAAGTTGCTGGCTGACGGACTCTTTAGTCACCGGGATTTGCATGGCATGAGTGACCGGCAGTTCGGCTTCCGCAAGGGTCGCTCAAAACAGGATGCGATCAATGAGTTTTGTTAGATTGTCCACTCAGCCAGATCGAAGTATGTCTTGGGTTTAATGGTTGATATCTCGGGGCCCTTCGATAACCTGTGGTGGCCGGTACTCTTCTCTAGAGATATTTGGCGCCCGCGGCTGCTATATGGTTGTCTGGGGGCCTACTGTGATGGAAAAATTGCTGGATAACGACTCCTGGAGCTGTCGTATCTAAGAGAATATCCCAGAGTTGTCCCCAGGGATCAGTATGTGGTCCCACATGTTGAGATATAAATACGGAAACTCTGCTGAACCTCTTGCAGGGGGATGCTTCAATTCTGGGTGTTGTTGCATATGCAGATGATCTCGCAATCATGGTAGAGGGTGACACTCGTAATCTAATTGAGGAATATTCTCGACTGGCTATTTCCCTGTTAACAAGTTGGTGTCAGAAGACTAAAATGACTATTGCACCACATAAATCACTGTATATGCTTCTGAAAGGTCGGCTGCACAGGGACGCAGTAGTCAGTATTAACGAGCAGATCGTATCGCGACGAGACTTGGAGTTTTATTCCACATGTTGAGCAAATGATATCCAAGTCTTTGGCATTATCTAACAAACTGATATCAAATGGTCAAAGAAGATTCCATTTACCCTCAAAGGCAATTCACATGAATCATAACTGTCTCTTGGCTCCAACAGTAGGGCACGTGTCTAGTTTGTGGGCCCACAGGTTAGCTCTGGTGCGGCCTGCCGCTGCAGTAAGGCGAATACAGAGGGATATCTTGTTGAGATGTATTGGTGCATTTAATACTACCCCTACAGATGCATTATTAGTAATCATGGGGTTATGCAAACTCGATTTGATAATCAGACAACACACGGCTTTCTACTGGTTGCATAAACAGAACATTGATAAAGTACAGTACAGAATGGGCATGCCTCTGGTAAATATTAAAGTCATTAAAGAAAGATTGTTTGATATCTGGCAAGAAGAGTGTGATAGGTCAGACACGAGCTGAAGAGTCCATAGTTTTATACCAAATGTTAGGGAGAGGCTAAAGAATAAAGTAATGAGCCCCTCACAGGGCTTAATACATTTCGTCACGGGCCATGGACCCTATCCTGTGCATTTACGTCATATAGGAAAAAGGCCAACACCATACTGTGACTGTGGTGCCCACGAGGGTTCACCAGAACATACAGCATTTGAGTGACCGATATATGAACAGTCGTCTCGGCCGAGAGGCAGCGTCTGCCAACCAGAAACATTTTGAGGAACAGACAATTGTTTGATAATTTCACTACATTGATAAATAAAATATCAAGAGAGGCTCAGCGAGTGTACCTTGCGAGGGGCTAACTCGCACACGATTATGTCACACAGTGTGACTCTGTTATCAATTTTTTACAAACACATGGATAAGACAAGAGCGAATCCGCTCCGGGATGTGGCGGCGATTGGTCGGAGCGCCTGGGGACAGGTCGCTATAATCAGCTAGCATGTTGGGTGGCCTCTATTCGCTGGAAAAAGTGATTTGGAGGTCAGGAGTGGTAGTGGTGGAGGCTGCCTCTCGATAAACCGATAGTGTGTGCGTATCGAAGATCCATTGCGCAAAGATGTATATATGTAAATATAGTGTTCGTACAGTTCTTGACTTGTAGTTGACAGTAGTTGTAGTTAGATCAGTATGGTGGTGGAGGGAATAGAAGTATGTTATAAGGCAGTGGTTTCCTAGTAGTAGAGGCCCGCCTCTCCGTGGCTAGGGACGGGCAACTATTCGGGAGGCTTCCAGAGAGGCTAAGAGGCCGTATATTTGTTTTTATTCTTCTTTTGTGTGTATTATGTTTTGTATTATGTTATTTAACCCAGTGGCGCATAGTGTCCACTACAGTGGACAGCTGTTAATGGTCGCTTCTTTGGCATTTTCAATCAGTCCTGAGGCTGCAAATGCACACAGTTCACTGCAGTGGGCACTTCCTACTGGTGGCGTGTCCTGCATGAATCTGCAGCCTCATGACTGACTGAAAGCGCCAGAAAATTGGCCATTACAAGTTGTCCACTTCAGTGAAATTCATGCGCCACAGGGTTAATTAATAAACCACTATTGTAAACACAGAAGCTGTGTTTAGTTGCAACACAGCCACTCAAAAGTGTTAGGAAGTGGGTTCTTGTATGTATCAATACATGGAAAAAAAATTGAATGGATCTCCTACTATACTGTATACACAAAAGTACAATTTCTTTATTTATTATCTCCCCTGGTGCTGCAGTGTCAGTAGCCAGCCGAGAAAAAGTAGCAGGTGTTATAGAGAGGTACCAACGGTGTTTCTTCCTGCGTACTATCTGCGAGTGGACCAGAAGAGAAGGAAAATAACTGGTGCACCACGTATCGTTCGTACAAAGGTAGAAGAAATGAATATTGTGGCGAATGCGAGCAGCTCCGGTTGCCGGGCACCTGGTGGTTCTCCAGGGCCGGCGGCGCGCCGTTCTTGGCCGGGCAGGCGCGGGCGGCCTGCTAACTTTAGCCCCGCGGCCTGCGGCCCTCGCCGTGTCTCGCGCAGATGACACCCGCAGAGGCCACTGCCGCCGCGTGCTCGCCACGCCGGCTGACATTTTAGGCTCGCGCCGGCCCGGTCCAGCCGGCGTCGGCCGCCCCGCCGAAATAAGCACGCACTCACTCGCCGGCCGCTGTCAGGCTCGCAACAACAGACCCATACGCGGGGAATGCGCCAGCGAATGGGTGTCAGGTTGCAGGGTAGCTGGAAGACTTAACCCACACGTTCCGGGTGGCATTCGTTAGCTGGTACAAAAGGACGTAACCCAGGCCGTAAGTAAAGAATCAGTTGAGCAATGTCGCGCTGCGAGGGCGACCGTGAGTTTACTATCACCTTTCACCGTTTTAATCTTCACATTTCCACCTCACTACTCATAAGCGTCCAGTTCATCTTACTATGTAAAGGTGTTCTTAATCATGTTAATTTCAGCACCAAGTGCTTTAATAATCGTGGTCCTACTGGAAATGATTTGCCCTTGCCTACCTCCGACCTCTGAACTGACTTACTGAGCCAATTACAGGGGGCCGACAGTTCAACGATGACTCCGAATCACAAATCTGCTTAGCATTATTCACAATACAAAATCATTACCAAAAGTGAAACAAGCGATACGTCACAGAATAAGATTCTAGGGCCTACCGTGAATCGAACCTCAGAATTTGTAATATCTCACCATCCAACTGAAATATCTCGAATTCGTTCTCGATTGCAACGCTATCACCAACGGACTAAAGCTACCAAAGGACTAGATGTGGGGTTATGTTCCTTCACCACTCACTTTTGTCGTTGCTGTGATCTTCATTCTGAAGGAAGGCTTGATGCAGCCCCCCGTGCAAGTCTGTCCCGTGCAAGCCTTTTCTTATTCCCTCCATTACTAAATTGACCATTCCCTGATGCCTCACTAATAACTCTTCTTTTAATCAAGTTGTGCCATAGATTTCTTCTCTTCTCATTCTATTCACAATAGCTTCATTAGTTATCTGAACTTTAAATCAAATTACCAGCTTTCTTCTGTAGCACCACATTCGAAACGCTTCTATTTTCTACTCTGTACAGCTTACTGCGCACATCATCCTCGACATCTACAAAATTACTATCAAATCTGTTAGTTTTGAATGTCACGAAAAATTGCTCTCATTCATAAAGACGATATCTCAGTGCCAAATTAAAAACAGTTAAAAACTTGGGTGTAATCTGGGATGAGCACCTTGACAGGAGAGAAAATACTATCGCCGCAAGCAGGAAAATATCCGCTTGCGTCCTGCCCTCTAGATATTTTGGAATGTACACTCTGAGACAAAAAAAAGCTATACCAAGAAGGCATTAGCCAAAACGAACAGAAACCGGTAGATGTGATGTACATGCGTACACAAACAAAAGACTACAATTTCAGAAAAATTGGATGATTTATTTAAGAGAAAGAGATTCAAAAATGAACAAGTCAATATGGTGTTGGTACACCTCTGATCCTTATTCACGTAGTTATTTGGCGTGAGATTGATTCACAGGGTAGTTGGATGTTCTGAGGGATATCGTGCCAAATTCTGTCCAATTGTAGCTTTAGATCGTCAAAATCCTGAGATGGTTGGAGGGCCCTGCTCGTAATGCTCCAAACGTTCCCAACTGGGGAGAGATCCCGCCACTGTCCAGAGTATCTCCAGACACGTCTCCGTTCTCGAATCTCATTGGTTGGAGCAGATTTGTCTCCAGTGGTGAGTCCTGCTTCGAAATGAGGCCCGATGCCCTGGAGACGTACCAGTCAGCAGTGGGATACCAACCTGACTGTAGCCCGCAATACTGCCGACAACCAGGAGTGATGCTCTGGGGTGCCTTTTCTTTTCATAGCAGGATCCCTTTGGTTTTCGTCTGCCGCACCCTTACAGCTCAGCGGAACGTCGACGATATTCTACGCCCTATTTTGTTGCCCTTGACAGCAAGCCGTCCAGGGCTTACATTTCAGCTAGATAATGCCCGGCATTTCAGCAAGATAATTCCCGCCTGCACGAGTCGAGAGTTTCCACTGCTGGTCTTCGTGCTTGCAGATCGAATAGCTGCTTGCATAAGGGTCGGAGGTGTAGCAACACGTTACTGACTTGTTCAATTTGTGAAGCTCATTCTCTTGAGTAAATTTTTCTGCAATTGCCATAATGTGCTTGTCTGTACATGTAAATCACATCTACCGGTTTCCCTCCAGTTCCGATAATTCTTTTTAGGTGTGCGTTTCCACAAGATATTTAAACGTACATTTGTTCGGCCTCGTCACCACTATTGCGATGTAAACTAACATAGCACGAGAACTGAAACCTCTAGATGGTTACGTCTGCAATATCCGTCTGTCTGACTATGGCAGCGCGTCGTACGCCCAGTTACGGCTGTTGTTGCTTGATAAGTTACGTAAGTACCTTGCACGACGTCTACTTTATTGGCTTCTTAGTGTGTAGAATCGAAATAACTCACATTAGGGTCCGGTGCCTGTCAACTCATCATAATAGCAACCACTCACCTACAATCCTATCTAGACCCATTCATAAAGCATAAACACTCGCAAACTCCTTCCGTTTTGCTGCAGTCCGCCTCTCGAATTACCAACCCTTGTACTCTGCGCACAATTCAAAGTCCTCTTGCGTTTTTTAAAAAAAGTTGAAGCTTTTGTGAATCTCACTATTTTTTCCTAAAAATTAGCACATATGGCCAGATTTCTCTCTCTGAAACAGTAAAGGAAATGCGTCATTTTCCTCCCACTTGTATTTCACTTCCTTGTCGTTTCAGACACTCACGACATTTTCTTCCCCCTCTCTTCATTAGATGCGTTCTTTCACAAGCCTCTCCCACTCCTTCCCTCACGTCCATTGCTACCTTTATTGTTCTACTTTACACGAAGTAGCATAAACTCTGCTTTATTTCAACTGCTGCAACTACTGCTTTCCACCATTAATGGTTCTTACGTCCATCATCTGCACGGACAGCTTGTATCGTCGTACTCCTGTATTTTACCCCTCCTTACAGGTATATGCACTCTACCTAGGTTTCCGCGTGCGTCGTCCCTGCCTCACCCATATTCCATGTCAGCTAGCCATATACCAAACCCTCTCCCTCTCCCCCTGCCGCATCAATTTTTTTAATACCTGTAAACCCTTTATCACTCGTAAACTTGAAAATCACAACCAATTTTCCACTCTATTCTCCACTCCTGGACCGATATCTCGCCTAGGTCAACATATCCCCTCCCTGCCCCCTGCTTTCCATTACATACTATCCCAAATTAATTTCGACAGTTTCGCTCTTTCCTTCACAGATGTCTATGCCGACATACCCCCATCCTACCCAGTACAGACCTAGTGTCATTATCGCTTCCACAGATCAACGTTCCAATATTCAACCTCAAGTCCAATCACCATTGCTCAATTCTCGTACTTTTTTTCTATCAGTTCTTAACGCTCGTACAGCTGTCAATGGTTGACAATTCTTATTCCTTACAAACCTCCAGACATTTTGTAACATCCATATTGTTCTCCATCTCTCCTTGTTCTACCTACACCCTTAATATATCTAGAAGAAGATGATCATCAAATGTAGAAACGCCTATTGTTTAGTCAGAAGCAGTCGCATTGTCACCTACATCAAAGCATACGACACATCATCGTCACCAGGATGAAGAAGCAATTTCGTCAAGATGTACTTTAAACTAATCTTTTATTCGTTTTATATGTAAAGATATATTTTTATATGTTAGATAATACTAAGATCAAGAACAGTTATATTACTACTGTTGAGTATGAAATCAGACACAATAGTAAGGAGATGTAGGTTACAGAGTGAGGCGGCAACTGTCGTCACAGGAAAGCTGGAGAGGAACAGAAATGCTTAGCGAACAAGTTGACACAGTAAACAGAAGGTTTAATTAACTTATATTTCTCCAAATGTAGCAATGCAGCAAGAAATAGAGTCCAGCTCTCAATGTCAACAAGGAAGAGGCTTTCTGGCCTAAGCACGAACAATCTGATTTGGTGAAGGCTGCCGGTCTTGCTTATGAGATGAAGGCAGAGCTCACTATCTGCAGCATCGTTGACAGAACCGACTGCGGACCTTTGGTGCAGAGCCGGGTGGAGGGTCTGAATCAGAGGCTCAGACGGTTTTGCGACCGTATTGGCTGCAGATTCCTTGACTTGCGCCATAGGGTGGTGGGGTTTCGGGTTCCGCTGAATAGGTCAGGAGTTCACTACACTCAGCTGGCGGCTACACGGGTAGCGGAGGCTGTGTGGCGTGGACTGGGCGGTTTTTTAGGTTAGAAGGCCTCGGGAAAGTGCGGGATGGGCTGCAATGTCAAAGGGTGCTTGGCAATTACAGGACGTGCTTGGATCAAGGAACAGTCGGAATTATAGTTGTAAACTGTTGTAGTTGCGCTGGAAAAGTCCCTGAGCTTCAAGCGCTAATAGAAAGCACAGAAGCGGATATCGTTATAGGTACAGAAAGCTGGCTAAAGCCTGAAATAAGTTCTGCAGAAATTTTTACGAAGTCTCAGACGGTGTTCAGGAAAGATAGATTAGGCAGAATTGGTGGTGGAGTGTTGGTGTCTGTCAGTAGTGGTTTATCTTGTAGTGAAGTCGAAGTAGATACTCTGTGCGAATTGGTGTGGGTGGAGGTTATACTTAACAGCCGAATTAAGTTAATAATTGGCTCCTTCTACCGACCCCCAGACTCCGATGATACAGTTGCGGAACAGTTCAGAGAAAGTTTGAGTCTCGTAACAAATAAATACCCCACTCATACGGTTATAGTTGGTGGGGACTTCAACCTACCCTCGGTATGTTGGCAAAAATACTTGTTCAAAACCGGTGGTAGGCACAAAACGTCTTCCGAGATTGTCCTAAATGCATTCTCCGAAAATTATTTAGAGCAGTTAGTCCACGAACCCACGCGAATTGTAAATGGTTGCGAAAACACACTTGACCTCTTGGCCACAAACAATCCAGAGCTGATAGAGAGCATCATGACTGATACAGGGATTAGTGATCACAAGGTCATTGTAGCTAGGCTCAATACCATTTCTTCCAAATCCATCAGAAACAAACGCAAAATAATTTTATTTAAAAAAGCGGATAAAGTACCACTAGAAGCCTTCCTAAAAGACAATTTCCATTCCTTCCGAACTGACTATGCGAATGTAGACGAGATGTGGCTCAAATTCAAAGATATAGTAGCAACAGCAATTGAGATATTCATACCTCATAAATTGGTAAGAGATGGAACGGATCCCCCGTGGTACACAAAAAAGGTCCGAACGCTGTTGCAGAGGCAACGGAAAAAGCATGCGAAGTTCAGAAGAACGCGAAATCCTGAAGATGGGCTAAAATTTACAGACGCGCGAAATTTGGCACGTACTTCGATGCGAGATGCCTTTAATAGGTTCCACAACGAAACATTGTCTCGAAATTTGGTAGAAAATCCGAAGAAATTCTGGTCGTATGTAAAGTACACAAGCGGCAAGACGCAGTCAATACCTTCGCTGCGCAGTGCCGATGGTACTGTTATCGACGACTGCGCCGCTAAAGCGGAGTTATTGAACGCAGTTTTCCGAAATTCCTTCACCAGGGAAGACGAATGGAATATTCCAGAATTTGAAACACGAACATCTGCTAGCATGAGTTTCTTAGAAGTAGATACCTTAGGGGTTGCGAAGCAACTCAAATCGCTTGATACGGGCAAGTCTTCAGGTCCAGATTGTATACCGATTAGGTTCCTTTCAGATTACGCTGATACTATAGCTCCCTACTTAGCACTCATATACAACCGCTCGCTCACCGACAGATCTATACCTACAGATTGGAAAATTGCGCAGGTCGCACCAGTGTTCAAGAAGGGTAGTAGGAGTAATCCATTTAACTACAGACCTATATCATTGACGTCGGTTTGCAGTAGGGTTTTGGAGCATATTCTGTATTCAAACATTATGAATCACCTCGAAGGGAACGATCTATTGACACGTAATCAGCATGGCTTCAGAAAACATCGCTCTTGTGCAACGCAGCTAGCTCTTTATTCGCACGAAGTAATGGCCGCTATCGACAGGGGATCTCAAGTTGATTCCGTATTTCTAGATTTCCGGAAAGCTTTTGACACCGTTCCTCACAAGCGACTTCTAATCAAGCTGCGGAGCTATGGGGTATCGTCTCAGTTGTGCGACTGGATTCGTGATTTCCTGTCAGGAAGGTCGCAGTTCGTAGTAATAGACGGCAAATCATCGAGTAAAACTGAAGTGATATCAGGTGTTCCCCAGGGAAGCGTCCTGGGACCTCTACTGTTCCTGATCTATATAAATGACCTGGGTGACAATCTGAGCAGTTCTCTTAGGTTGTTCGCAGATGATGCTGTAATTTACCGTCTAGTAAGGTCATCCGAAGACCAGTATCAGCTGCAAAGCGATTTAGAAAAGATTGCTGTATGGTGTGTCAGGTGGCAGTTGACGCTAAATAACGAAAAGTGTGAGATGATCCACATGAGTTCCAAAAGAAATCCGTTGGAATTCGATTACTCGATAAATAGTACAATTCTCAAGGCTGTCAATTCAACTAAGTACCTGGGTGTTAAAATTACAAACAACTTCAGTTGGAAGGACCACATAGATAATATTGTCGGGAAGGCGAGCCAAAGGTTGCGTTTCATTGGCAGGACACTTAGAAGATGCAACAAGTCCACTAAAGAGACAGCTTACACTACACTCGTTCGTCCTCTGTTAGAATATTGCTGCGCGGTGTGGGATCCTTACCAGGTGGGATTGACGGAGGACATCGAGAGGGTGCAAAGAAGGGCAGCTCGTTTTGTATTATCGCGTTATAGGGGAGAGAGTGTGGCAGATATGATACACGAGTTGGGATGGAAGTCATTACAGCATAGACGTTTTTCGTCGCGGCGAGACCTTTTTACGAAATTTCAGTCACCAACTTTCTCTTCCGAATGCGAAAATATTTTGTTGAGCCCAACCTACACAGGTAGGAATGATCATCAAAATAAAATAAGAGAAATCAGAGCTCGAACAGAAAGGTTTAGGTGTTCGTTTTTCCCGCTCGCTGTTCGGGAGTGGAATAGTAGAGAGATAGTATGATTGTGGTTCGATGAACCCTCTGCCAAGCACTTAAATGTGAATTGCAGAGTAGTCATGTAGATGTAGATGAATGGTGTCATAGCAAAGTAACGCCAAGAGCAAGCGGTCGATTGGCTACGACTGGCCGTCCTGCATTGCAGCAGCAGTGCGCTCAAGGTACGGAAGCGCTGGAGGCGTGGCTCAGAAGGTGCGCACCATTGTCTCTGCCGAATCCCCTATGATGGAAACTTACAATCCCTTTGCGAACTTCACGACGTATGTTTGGTGATATCGACATGTGATACCACAACTACTACTCTACTACCACATCTCATTGTGGAAATGAAGAAATAGTAAATTAAAAAAAGTTAACAAATCAATCTCCCTTTTAAGAATGTGAACTTCAGCGCAGTGGACCGAACAACTGAAAAAAAAGTTTTGATTCGTCAACCTGAGTCTTGGAAGTACACCGAAGAATGGAAAGATTGGTTAACATTTACATATTATCAAAGTCACCATCATTACAGACAAAACATTAGCAGATCTGGGCGGTGGATAGAGGACGGAAATGACTGTGGATTTTGAAAATGAACCATCTTAACATATCTAAATCCAAGTGGCCTGACAGGGATCTGCTTCGTTTAGCGCCGTAAATAATGCACTGCTGGAATCATCTAAGCATTTTCATCAGGCGGGTTAGGGAAACCACAGACAACCTAAATTTCGATAGGTTGTAGCTGTGAATATTACTATTCTTAATTGCCTCGGATCATTTGTAGCAGTTAGAGCCACTGACTCTTCGAAGAGTTGCCTACAAGATGAGTTCGAGGGATTATCACATACTGTTATTCTCACTGGACGCTTTTATTCAATCCGTGTAGGCACTATATTTTTCCACTTAAGCATGCCGCATTTGCTGAAAAGAGGAAGCCCTTTTAAACTGCTGCACCAGAACTACGTCAAAAACAAGCAGAGACAAGCGTCGAGATGTCAATAGTGGGCAATCCGTCAACTACCAACAGTGTTATCTGGTCAGCAGATAACAGCTACGCGTGTCCTCGACTCCGCTGTATGCCCCGGCTGTGTCAAATGCACAACCAGCGGTGACGCACTCCTCAAATAACATTACAGACGAAACTTACACGGACCAATCAGCCGTCGGCGAAGGAACGGTACATGGACGCGTGGGTAAGATATTCGCATTTTAAAGCACGTTCTTTCGATTAGCGCTGGCTCGACACAAGCACTGAGGATACCTGACAGAATCAATGTTACAGTGCAGGTGAATAACCCGATATAAAGTTACAACTTATCACTTTCTTGGAACTGCAATGCCGCCTGAACAGTGTAATTTCCGGGATGCCCACTTCACTGCTCAGAATTTGAGGGCGTACACTAACTGTTGACGAATTTAATTTCGTTCTTTAATAAACGTGTACCGATTAATCACATTAAAGGCACCTTAATGTATAGATTTTAGCAGCGAGTTTTCTGAAACAATACTGTGAAGCAAGTAATTAAGGATTATGCAACTAAGAATTGTATTACTGTAGCACAAGTGCTAAACGGACCAACTTCTGTACCAACCAATTTTAATGCATGAAGGAACGAAGGTTAGAGTTTAACATCACTTAGACGTCGTGGTTATTAGAGACAGACCACTAAAACAGTTGGAGAAGGATGAGAGAGAAAACAGGCGTGGTCGCTTCAAAGGAATCATTCCGTCTTTCGTCCAAAGACAGAAGTGACAGGAAATTTAGAACTGCATGGCTGGACAATGATTTGAACCCTTATTCTCTCGGATACAATCTCTCTGCCATACGCTTTGAGCTACCTGGCTCGCGATATTGGAAAAAAAAGTTCACAGAGCTACTGAAACAGGGCGTGTCGCCAAAGAGTCAGAAAGAACAATGGGAGTTTGTCTACATGAAATATAAATGCTGTATAATAAAGAAATACCAAAGACGTATAAGTAAAACAACTGGACCACGCAAAACGCAGGTCAGAAGTGGGATTCTAAAGCATTGAAGAATGATGAAACGCTTTCGAAGTTCTCTGAGGCTGTATATACTGGGACAATGCGTACCACAGCAGTAGTTCAGTTGAGAAAGACTTGACACATCTAAAAATGGATAATCCAAGAAGCTGGACATACATACAGGGTGAACATTAATGAATCCGACAACCTGCAGGGACTGGAAATGGAGGAAGAAAGGTCCTATGAACATGTGTCCGGAAATGAACGGTGTGCGTGCAACGACAAGAAATCGTCCTGGAACACAGTACAGAGTTGGCCACTTTCATGAACAGTGATTTTCTCATAAGATATGTTACTTTTCGAACACACAGTACAGGAGGTGTTGCACTCCCACGCCGTTGGTATTCCATTGTATCGCATTGCTTCTAAGGAAGGGGGATGTTGCTGTTGTTGTTGTTATTGTGTTGGTTGTGGTGGTGGTGATGTTGGTGGTAGTGGAGGAGGATGGTTCAAATGGCTCTGAGCACTATGGGACTTAACATCTATGGTCATCAGTCCCCTAGAACTTAGAACTACTTAAACCTAACTAACCTAAGGACATCACACAACACCCAGCCATCACGAGGCAGAGAAAATCCCTGACCCCGCCGGGAATCGAACCCGGGAACCCGGGCGTGGGAAGCGAGAACGCTACCGCACAACCACGAGATGCGGGCAGTACAGAGTTGCATTGCATCCATATCACAACAGATGTTCAAAGTGTCCTGCATGGGGTTGCAGGTAATAGGGATAGTATCTGTTGTCGTGCAGGATATACATAATCGTTATTTTGGCTTATACTGTGTTGGCGGGCCACTTGCCTGGATCTTGCATAACAGTTTGTCTCAATATCTTGTAGAACACGGTCCTCCAAATCTGGTATACGCACAGTCCGCCGCCTCTCTGCACGTTCGTCTGTCTGAAAGGACTCATGATCACACGAACGCCCAAAAAGGGCTTGAATTGTTCACCATGTATAAGAAAAACTACACGAAAAGAAACAGTAGGCCCAAAAGAAAGGCGAAAGTGATCAACTTCTCGTGGTTGGGGCTCGCAGTCAAGTAACTTTTCTGAAGGATATCATGGTCGCCTTTGCCCATAAAATTAGTTACTTATAAAATCCATTATTGCAAATTCGGCAGTTAGTCATTATCATGTAGAGTACTACGAACTAAAAGTACATTGCGTGTCTGCAAAGTTGCACTTACATTACGCCATGTATTGGCAGTTGTATAATTTATTTTATAATAAAACTGATAAGGCATAGCATGATTTCTGGTCCCGCCGGAGGTTCGAGTCCTTCCCGGGCACGGGTGTGTGTGTTTGTCCTTAGGAAAATTTAGGTTAAGTAGTGGGTAAACTTAGGGGTTGATGACCTTAGCAGTTAAGTCCCGTAAGATTTCACACACATTTGAACATTTTTTTGAACATAGCATGATTTAAGCGCAGCTTTATACATACCCTCTGTGTTTGCAGTTCACAATATTCCACTTGATAATGAGCACACGCCCGAAATTGCAATCGTGAATTTTATGCACAAATACTTTTTCAGTCAAAGGCGTCTATGATGTCTTTTGCAAAAAAGACGAAACTATTAAACAGCAGTAGAAAAGAGATCAGCGACAAACTTAGCTCAAAATTAGGCGCAACATAGTAGACGAAGTGAAAGAACTCTGCTACCTTGGAACCAAGATTATAACTAACAAATCAAGAAGAGTATTATATTAGAAGCAGACTACTACAGGCAAATAGAGCATTCCTCGTTGAAAGAAGTCTGTTAGTATCAGACATGGACCTCAACTTGAGAAACAAATTTCTCTGAAAGAACGTCCATGGAACTACATGGAGCCACAGACGACAAAAATAGCAGTGGAAGACACAGAATAACACACAACGAATAAGTGAGTATATTGAGTGTAAGTATATCCTAATAAGAAGACATTGACACAGAGGAAATTATGCCCCTGGCACAAAAATTCGCAATATCCATCATGTCAGGCGCAGACTCAGACATGTGCTTTACCTTTAATGTTTTTGTTTACACTGTAAAGACTATCGACTAAGCAGAGATACCACTTGATGAGTGACTAGGCTTTCCTGGTGTAAAATGATTTTGTTAAACGTTCTCGGCTACTTAGTGGGATGAACACGTTAACAACAGAAAAAAAGGCTTTCTCTCTAAAAGTGAATTTTTTAGTCAAGGAATACAAGACAAGTTTTTTTTAATAACTGGTACTGGAATTTTGACAAAAAATGACAGTGCCATCAGATTGCCTATTACGAATTAGACATACACGCACAACCGTTTATAAAGATCATTAGATCATCTTTACAGTTTAGTAGTTAGTCCAAGGTATTACAGAATTAAAATAAAGCATTTTAAACGCATTTGTGACTGCTTGCGTTTTTCACCAACGAAGTTAGCAACAACTAAATGGTGTGAATTCATTATGATTCTACTTATAAATCAAGTAATTATTCCAATAGTTACAAAAATATACACATTTTCTTTTTACGTCCTGTCGACAAATTCAGAAGAATTTCTAATGTAACTCTTAACTTCGATTGCGTATCGCCAACGATTTTCGTCAAGAGAAGAATATTTGGCTCAACACGCCTTTTCTCGGGGTTCCTACCTTCGTTTAGGGCTCCAATTTCTGGCAGTAAGCTGCTCATAGCAATTAAAATACGTATCCTATCCGAAACTGATGGCCCAGGAAGATATGAGCCGGCTTATCTGAAAAGATATGAGGCTCCTCTCGATTTCTCATACCATGCAGCTTTTTTATTTTCTCTTACCTAAGAAAAACGTCCTAAGTACTTACAAAAGCTGCCGATGGATGCAACACTATTCGAGGAAAAAGTAAATTTCTCAGATAGTACACTGGTGGAAACAAATGGCAGTTCCATGCGCTGACCAGAAAACGCAGATATCTTTTGAGGGCTTATGACTCGGAATGCTTCAAGCATTTTCAGCAGGATCTTTATACACTGAGGATGCTAGCATTGATATTCTGATACCTAATTTACATTTTACGCCTCCTCTTTTTATTCTTCCTCCATCTTCTACTTTTCCATAGTCTTCTTCATCGCCAGAATAATTACTTCTGCAACAGGTTCCCAAACGTCTGCCCTTAATGCCTCACACGGCCCGACCATTCCGAAACCATAGGATGTTAAAAATGATACAACTTATTTAAGAATCTCTCCTTTTTATGCAGGTGCGATGCTTGTTAAGTTGAGGAAGGAATGAGTTGTACTGTACATTATACCAACAGCAGAAAATATATCTTGTCACTCAGTACATTAGACGTGCCTACGGAGGCTCAGAAGGACTTCACATAAATTTATGGTAAGAATGCACAAACATGTCCCCCATCAAGCGCTGTACAATTTTGGGAAGACAGGAAATGTCAAAATGCAGCCACAAGTGTTCGATCGAAAGAGAAATATCAGTAAAGTTGATCGACGCACAAATTGCACATTCTTTAACCCCACGAAGTCTATGCGACGCCTATCGACAAGTTTAGTTCCCGTGCCCTCAGGACATACGGCTAGTGTTTATAAAGACGTGGTCGTACGGAATTCGCGCTGTTCATCATTTGTTACTTGAAGACAACGGAAGACGTGTAGTTTTCTGTCAACGTTTTACGTCATCGGTAGTACCAGATGGGGATGATCTCGATGCATGGCTTTGGTCCGACGAGGCAGGGATACATCTTGATGTATATGAGAATGCAGAAAAAACGATCACATTAAATCCTCATCAGCTGCACGGGCCCCCTTTACATGCACAAAAAGCGGGTATTTGGCGTGCAGTATGACACAGCCGAATCTTCATATAACATTCTTTCATGGCACAGTGAATAGTGAGCGCTACGTACAGATGGTGCAACTATTTATAAACACTGCACCAGCTATTGTACACTGGGTTTCGGCAGGGCTATGGTACACCTCACACATCCGATAAAACGACGACTTTCTTGAATCAGAAACATCATGGACAAGTGATGTAAAGAGCTTATAGCCCTCTTGATCTCCTAATTTATAACGATCAGAAGTTTTCTCGTGGAATTCTTCAAGGATGCTGCTCTCAAAAGTCACCCTTACACAATTCCTCAATCGTAGAAAGAAATTGAACGATGTGTTTTTGCCATTTATAAACAAACATTACAAAAGAACATGCTATGTCACAATTAATGTGACAGCAAAAGAGAGGCCACTTTCATGAACAGTGATTTTCTCATAAGATATGTTACTTTTCGAACACACAGTACAGGAGGTGTTGCACTCCCACGCCGTTGGTATTCCATTGTATCGCATTGCTTCTAAGGAAGGGGGATGTTGCTGTTGTTGTTGTTATTGTGTTGGTTGTGGTGGTGGTGATGTTGGTGGTAGTGGAGGAGGATGGTTCAAATGGCTCTCAGCACTATGGGACTCAACTGCTGTGGTCATTAGTCCCCTAGAACTTAGAACTAATTAAACCTAACTAACCTAAGGACATCACACACATCCATGCCCGAGGCAGGATTCGAATCTGCGACCGTAGCAGTCGCAGGGTTCCGGACTGCGCGCCTAGAACCGCGAGACCACCGCGGCCGGCGGTGGAGGAGGAGGAGCAGGCGATGTCGTGCAGTACTTAGGTTGGTTTGATGTAGCTCTCCACGCTAGTCTGTCCTGTCGAAGCCATCTCATCTCAAAATAAATACTGCGACCTACATACATTTAAAAACCTTGTTACTAAAGTGATGCCTTGGTCTCGCTCTACAGTGTTATCCCTCACACTTCTATCCATTACCATATTAACGATTCCTTGATGCCTCAGGATGTGTCCTATCAATCAACTTCTTTTAGCCTAGCTGTGTCGAATTTCTTTTCTCGCCAATTAGACTCAGTACAGCTTCATTAGTTGTCCGATCTATGCGTGTAATCTTCACCATTCTTCTACAGCAGTACATTTTCTAAACTACATTCACTTCATGTCTGAACAGTTTATGGTAAAGTTTCACTTCCTACAAGGGTACGCCCCTCACGAATACTTTCAAGAAAATATCCTAACAATTTATATTTGGTGTTAAAATATATCTCGTTTTGAAGAACACTTTTCGTGCTATAACCAATCTGCATTTAATATCCTCTCAACTTGGGTCATCATCAGTTGTTCCGCTGTCCAAACAGCAACATTCTTAGTGTGTAATTCGCCAATGTAATTCCCTCAGCATCGCCTGATTTAATTCGACTACATTCCATTACCTATGCTTTACTTTCATTGACGTTCGTCTTATAACATCTTTTCATGATATTGTCCACTCCGTTCGATTGCTCTTCTGTCCCTCGCTGTCTCTGACAAAACTACAACGTCACCGCAAATCTCAAAGTTTTTGTTCCACCATCTTTCGGGCGTGCACTCGGGACAGCGACAATTCTTCTCAAAGTTTTTATTTTTTTCCTGAATTTTAATTCTTTTTCAAATTTCTCCATCGTTTCCTTTACTGTTTGCTCAAAATAGAGACTGAATAACATCCGAGATATACTACAACGACGGCATCGTCTCTCAACTGCTGGATCCCTTTCGCAACCATCGACTATCATAACCGCAGTAGAGTATGATGCAGACTGTACGAAGTTATTTGTAGTGGTGTTTTTTTCGTTTTCCCTTAAGGCACATACAGTTACATTTATTTCGTTCCAAATCACAACACGGCATAATGATGCAGTCATCATTAGCTACACACTTCAATTGGTCGCGCTACGTAATTAGGTCAGCCACTGACAGCTACGTCTGTCTGGGTCAGATGCGTGTTTTGGTTTACTCAAATGGCTAAATTACTCGACTGTTTGCAGAGTACCTGTAACTAGCAATTTAAAGAAAAACAGTGCAAGTCTGCTGATGAGTGGCAAGAAACCTTTGTCATTGTGCCTCTCATTTTTCACTAGATTCATAAAATAATTGCGAAAATAAGTGCGAACATAAGACATAATGTCAAATTACGTACCAAGTTTTACATCAAACACGTCTGGAAATACTGAAGAATTGCTGGCAGGATGGGGCGTTTCGAGTGAGGTCCTTTAACTGCGCCCTCGATGAAAATATCAGAAAGCAACAAAAATCGGGAACACAATTGCCAGCTTTTATTATTCATTGCTAGAATGAAGCTGATGGCTGAAACCCCAACAAAGCCGTTAATATCAGTCTATACCATGATACAGCTGCGTCGAGTGTAAAATATGAATTCCTAAGAATACCAGAGACACATATGTCTCTGATCCACACATTCTGTGTGGATTGGGAGGATAGTTGTAATGGAAACGAGGAGACTATACCGTGTCATTAGTCAGTCGGGTCAATGTGCCCTTATTTGGCAAATTCTCCAATAAATCCGGCGTTAGATGGAGTGAACGACTCAGCGGTGACCATCAACAAAAATGCAAAGAAACTGAAGACCCTGTAGTTTCCAACGTTTTGTGAAGCTCTAGTGAAGGAAGCTCGTGAAGATACTCGTGACATTTAGAAAATACTGAAAAGCACCAGGAAGACTATTCTTTCTTCTAATTATGTATCATTCTTCTCTATATCTACTCATGAAGGGTTGTTATATTTAAGCTTTCGCTACTTGACAGGTCCCTCATGAGAAACAAGTTATCGTAGAACGATGAAAATTTGTGGAAACATCGGGAAGGGCACGCGGAAAAGAAATAACGAATTAACTATTGAAAGAAACACATCACAATTTCCCCACGACAGGGTAACGTTTGTTACTTTCGTATCATATTTACGTCCCAAGTTGCAAACATTGCTCAATGTGAGGACCACCTGCATCCACGACTGCTTGGAACAGCACTAGAGATTGCTCTACCGCTGCCGAAACAACTCTCGTGCGATGAGACGTTCAGCTGTCGTACGCAGCTCGCGCTGCTCGAATGTCGCACACTGCGTCCAGCATTCTCAGTCAAAGGCAACCTTCACTTCTTCAACAATTTGTGGCGCAATTGGCCGTCGGCCTCTCCAAGGATCAGCTCTCAAACCGCCAGTTGATTCGAACTTCCGAATCCTGTCCTTCGACCCCGGCGCGGAAAGAGGACCTCTCCGTATTCGTTTAATGCGTCTATACTGGCGAAGACCGGCGGCACTATTGCTGATGTTTTGATAACACAGCTTCACGAGTAAAGCCTTTCTCACCTTGCCCAGACCCTTGCTGACTGGCTGCAACTAAAAGGCACACTGATGCTGGCGTTCCAACCCTCCGTCGCTGTACAAGAACCGGCGCCAAACGGAAAGTCATTATACTAACAGTACTAAGAACGCAAATCTTTCAGTACACAGTGTGAACATCATTCTTACAAAGTTGGATATCCATACGGTAGTTTTCCGTTTACACTGGCTCAAGTAGCGAAAGTTTAATTATAACCACCCCGTATAATCTGCAAACCAATGTGAAGTACACGGTAGATGGTACTTCCTCGCTGACCTCCGTTTTATACGTTTAATATTTAGTGTTAGTCCTATTTAGATTGGGTATCACACACTTGAGCAATATTGTACGACGGACCGCACGAGTGTTTTGTAAAAGTCTCCTTTATCTAAAAAAAAAATTCTTAACGAAATTCTTACTGTGAAGCACCTATTCAAGAATATCGCCCAAAAAACCGCATTCTTAGTCTCCTTTTTAGTCTGATGGCATTTTCCAAGTATTCTACCAATGAACTTCGCAAAAGGTGCACACAAAAAAATCATGGTCATGCAAGTTTAACTTGGTATAGCGGTAAGTGGACTCAACCACTGGCAAATGACAGGTAATTCCATACACATACTTGTTCATAGTGTAATTTCATGTGGCTTTCACATGCACAACTTCAAACTACGTTATCTGTTTGCTAAGGTACTACGGTCTGTACCGGTCAACAGTGCTGAATAAAGTATTTATTTCAACCTAACAGCCGGTGTGGAAATTGTCATATCTTTCTTCGGGTTTCTTTGAGGATGTTGTGCCCGACAAGAAGAAATCATTTTCATTTATTCTTCAGCACGCCCCTCTGCACACCATCACTTGGTTACAGTCTGAATGGGTCCCATCAGCAGAGCAGCTGTGCAGTTCGATATCTTATTTCTTAACCACTGTCTAAGTGTGATTCAGTGCAGCTGTACCTGTACCAATATATCTTCCTACTGTGCTCATTTTTCTAACAATGTTCTGTACACGGATATTTTCATAAAACTGCGAGGGCTTTTTTCTACCTCTTGTCATTCTTTCACACCAGCTATTATTCTAGTATTTACTACGATGAGCCTTCCCTGTTTCTTTTATTATATTTCATTTTATTATTTTACCAGCTGTTCTCGGCCTCGCTTTACTGTGTCTCAGGCTGGTTCAATGGAAAAGAAAGAAAAGAGAAAGTACACATTTATAATTTGTTTGGGAATTGGATATAGTTCTAATAACCTTTTAACCCCCAGCGTCTGTCCATCTCTTCCTCCCCCTCTCGTTTCCATCTTCTTCACCTTTCACTTCTCATTGTCCATCATCGCCTCCAGCCTCTCAGTTTATCTCCTCCTCCCCTCCCCCCTCTCTGTTCATCACCTTCTCTCTCCTTCCTCTTTCCACCTGTCCATATTCTCCTCCCCTCTCTCCCTCTATCTCCTCCTGCCCCTCTCCCTATCCACGTCACCACTTCCCACATTTCTATGTCCGTCAGCTTCTCCCCCTCTCTCTACATCTCCTTCTGCCCCCTCTCTCTGTCCATCTCCTCCCCCCCCCCCCAATTGAGCACTCTTTATCATTACTGCAAATTCAGATTGTGTGCTAGTATTCCAATAATAAGCCAACAAGACGTAAAGACAACTTTCCAGTTTGCTAACAACGTTTTACTATTACTTTTATTAAAAATATTTAGCACATGTCTGCCCAATCGTTTATTGGGGTATTCTGCAAAAATATGAAGTAAAGTGGTCAAAAACTTTTCGAGATTTTTGGTAATAATGTTTCCCATTATGTATTTCATAATTATTTATACATTATGCAAATTTATAAAATACGTATATAAAACATGCGCGCATTCGAATGCAACGCTGTGTCAAAATTTCGAAGCAATCGGTGAAGAACTTTCCAAGGTTTAAGATTTTTAACAAACGAACATTTACAATTGCTGTACATTTCCCCTATAATTATTACAGTATATAATATGTGACGCCCACGAAGGTATACAAAAACATGCGCGTATTCTAATGCAACGTTGTATCAAAATTTCAAAGGAATAGGTGACGAACTTTCGGATATTTAAGATTTTGAACACACGAATATAAGACTTTTGCTAACAACGTATCCTCTTTAATATATACCATATGGCGCTCCAGTCGGTATATAAAAACACGCACGTAATCAAATTCAACGTGTCAAAATTTCAAGGCAATCGGTGAAGACTTTCGTTGATTTACGACTTTGTGCAAACTAACATTTACATTTTTATTTATATAGAGGAACTACTCAATTTGTTGACATATGTATTGTGTTATATATAAATAAAATAATTTTGTCACAATATTCTTTGGAAAAGAAACTCTTTGGTTTTTCTTGACCACCCCCTCATCAGTATCCTAGCCACGATAACCATGCATAAGTAAAATAGTATAGCTCCGAGGTATTGTGTAGGAATTCGTTAACATGAAATCAAAAGAGGTCATAGCCTGTGAAAAGAATATGTGTATTTAGTTGCATAATTGCTGTTGCTTACTGTGTCCACAGACGAGAAACAACGTAGAAGATGAGTTGAGCTGAACGGATAGTATCTAGATAACAAGTTATAAGACGAATATTAATAAAACTAAAACATAGGTAATAGAATACAGTTGAATAAATGCAGTTAATGCCGGGGGAATTAGATTACTAAATGAGCCGCTGAAAGTGATGCGCGATTTTTTTTTTTTTTTGTAGTTAGACGATGGCCGAAGTAAAAAGGATGTAAAATGCAGACTGACAGCAGAAAGAAAAGCTTTACTGATTAGAAGAAATCATGTAACATCTAATATACATTTCAATATTAGGAATTTTTTCCTGAAAATATTTGCCTGCAGATAGTCTTGTACGGGAGTGAAACGCGGACAACAAACAGCATTGATAAGCTGAGAACGGAAGCTTTTGAAATGTGCTGCTAAGATTAGACGGATGACTAATGAAGCGGTACTGTACCGAAAGAGAAAGCTTAATGGAATAACGTCACCAAACGAAGGGATCGGTTGATAGTCCACAACCAAAGGCATGGATTAGTTAATTTGGCAACACATCAGTGTGCGTGCGTATATGTGTGTGTGTGTGTGTGTGTGTGTGTGTGTGTGTGTATGTGTGTTGTGTGTGTGTGTGTGTGTGTGTGTAGGCGAGAGGGATTTGCAGAGGAGCGCCATTGCTCGAATACAAAAACCAGGTTCAAACTGTTGTAGGTTGCAGCAGTTATACGCAGATACGGAAATACTTGCACACGTGGTGAGCTGCATTACGTCAGTCTTGGGAATGATGACGACAACAAAAAAGTTATGTTATTCATGTTGATTCTTCTTCTTCCACAGACAGTATTGAGACCTAATGCAGGAAGGTGCGTTGAAAATGTTCCAGTACCTACGACTTCTAATTAAGGAACGGTTGCTACAGGAAATCACGAAACGACACGTATAACATAGATGAAAAAAAAGTCGTGTCTCTTGAAAGCAAAGTCGATATTTACAGCGAAAAAGTTTTACAGTGCATTCATCCAGCTTCTTCAAACCACGGTCCCCTGTTGGTTATTGACGAGACTATATCTATGTATTAGGGATGGGAAAAACCGACAGGTTAAAACCGATACCGCTATTTTAGTTCTGAATAACCGGTATTTTACGGTATTTGTCTGGTCTCGGTTATGACAGGTGTCTTTTATTTTTTACTAATAACAGAGTAAAAAACTGAAATATCAATTAGCCATAGCAGCAGTGCTAAATTTTTTTTTTAAAAATAAAGCTTACTTTAACAAGGAATAATTTTTATTCCTGAAATTTGTACTGGTTTGAAAAGCTGAGTTGCTATAAAAACTGAGAAAAACTATCAGTGCTATTTTAATGACAATGCCGACATAAAGGTGCTACAGACACAAGACATAATAATTGGTGCAGCACTGCTGAGACATTAATGTCCCTGCTGCCGTGTGTCGTGGCTCAAGAAACGTGTTTACGAGCAGTGTGCAAGAATGGCCACCACCTCGTCCATGCGGTAGTTCCTCGCTGTGGTCGGCGGACATCCGTTGCTTCTTGAGAGATTTTTCAAAAAAAAACTGGAATAAATATGAGAATACTGGTGTTTTCTCGTAGTATTCATTCACTTATCACTTTTCGAGAAAATCAGCGAACGGTGGACTGACTAAGTTTTCTTTTGTTGTCTATTTAATTTAATATTTTGACTTTATGTATCTTGAGAGTGAGATAATCAAAACACTTCAATCTTTGTTCGATTTCTATGTTTATTACAGGAAACAATGGGAATAAAAAGATCGAAAGTCGATTATTTCAGACACAGGTTATTCTGAGCGGTTCTAAAAGTCAGGTTAAAATGGCGAGAAAAAAAAAACTATATAACCGAAAACCGGTCGTTCCCGCAATAACTGCAATCCCTACTATGAATGCCCTTCTACTCATCGTTTGTGCTCTCTGCGTAGAAAATAAGCAGTATCTGTGGCGCTTGTTAAAGCGAGACAGAGAAACAATGATTGTAGCATTCTGTGAATACCATTTGAAGGAAGATTCGAGCTGAATGTCCCGCTGCCGACGACACCATTACAGACGGAGCACGAATTCGGACGGGGAATGGATGAGGAAGGAAGTCGGCCGTTTCTTCTGCAATGGTACCATCCACGCATTCGTTTAAGTCGATTAAAGAACACAATGGAAACTAAAATCAGGAAGCCAGTCAGGGGATTTGAGCTCCGCTTCTCCCGAGTTTTGTACGCAAAAGAACTCGAATGCAACACGCAGGTGCGACCAGTTCTAGAGTATTACTCCAGTCTTTGAAATCCTTATTAAGTTGGTATGACAACAGAATGGAACGACTTCTGAGACACGATACTTGGACCGTAACGGGTCGGTTTACCATACATGAAGGTGTAACACAAACGCCCGGGGAAATTACTTGGGAACCCTTAGAAGAAAAGCGGCACAGCTCTCAAGAAACCCTATATGGTTAATTTAAAGAACGTTATTCGAAAAAGACTTTACGACAATTATGCAAATACAGTCGCCTCTCTCGCGTAGGTAACATGAGAATAAGATAAGAGAGGCTAGGGCACTTACGGAGGCTTACAGACATTTTCCCACGCTCTATACGCGAAAAGAACAGGAAAGAAAATCGATAACATCGGTACGATGTAAGCTCCCCCCATGATCTATACAGTGGCACTCAAAGTATACGCTATCTGATAAAATGTATCCGGACACTCGTACGTAACGCATAAATGATCACTAGATGTCACGAGAGGAGGACCCGTCAGTATAAAAGTATTGCGTTGTCAGTAGAGAAACAGTGACATCAGAATGGGTCGGTCAGAAGAGCTCATTGTCTTCGAGTGTGGACTAGTGTAATAAATCCATCAGGGCCATTTCAATCCATGTACAGCTGTCCAAGTCGGCTGTTGGTGAATTCACTGTTAAGTGGAAATGCGAAGGTACAACCACAACTACACCAACGTAAAGCAGACCTCGTGTGCCGACGGACAGCATCCAAAAGAGTACAGCGAAGGGTGGTTGCGCCAAATCACAGTAAATCAGCGATAGGAATCACGCATGACTCTTTCAAACTGCTACGAGCAGTCCAGCTAGCTCATGAGTGTGGATAGGAAGTTGAAAAGAACGGGGTACAACCGCCGAACAGCTATACATGTATTGGAGCACTGGACAGTGGATGGCTGGAAACCAGTAGTTTGGAGTGATGAGTCACGCTATATTTTGCGGCAGTCCGATGGAAGAGTTTTGTTTTCGTGAATGCCAGGAGAACTTTACCTGCCATCATGTGTAGTGCCAACAGAAGTACGGAAGAGGTGGTGTTACGATATGGTTGTGGTCCCTTCTTCCCCCTAATCAACGCTAAATGCGGAAAGACAAGAAACACGTTTTACCACACAATGTACTGCGTACAGTAGGGGAAAAGCACGTAGACGATGCTTGTTTATATCAGCAAGGCAATGCACCACCATCTTTGGACAATGGTTTGTAGACAATAACATTGCTGATGTGGCTGGCCTGGCCACAGTCCCGACCTCATCTGTCACTCATAGTGCATGTCTCGGATGCAATGGGAAGACGCGAAGTTTCATATGTATCCAGCCAGCAGTGTTCATGAGCTTTCACAGCAAGTGTTTAAACCGTGGCAATAAATTCCTCAGCGTGAAATCTGCAGGCTCTTTGCTCCCATGCCACAACGGATACAAATGTGACATCAGAATCGAACGAAAATGAAATTTAAATGCTTAATATCTGTTATTTGATGATAATCTGAACAAGTTTGATAAGAAACGGGAATAGTGCTTCGTGGTGAAATATTTTGAGTTTCTGTCACTGTACCTGACATCTGTCGCTGTGACTGGACGAATTTGGAGTACTGCTGACGTAACTACATCAGAATACAAGGCGCCGTTCGGCTGCGGGCTGGAGCGTAGACGTCGGCTGAGGCGGCAGCTACTTGGATACAATGCACGGGTCAACTCCCAGGCCCTTGGATCCGGTGGCTCGCGCCACAGACTGTTTCCGGCCGTTTCCTTAGCGGGGCTCTGTCTGTGTCTTATTGCAGGGTGCACCTGTACTCACACTTCGCTGCTCTTCTGAACTGTATTTCTGATCAAGTACACTAGAATAGTACCGATTGACAACCAGCTTGTCACACCAGCAGATACCCAGATCCTGAATACAATATTAGGTGGAGGCTGCTTTAATCTACCGAACAGAGACTGGGGTGGCTATGGATTCACTGCGGAAGGTACAGACAGACAGTCTTCCGAAGCTCTTTTGAACACGTTTTCCGAAAACTATCTTGATCAGCTTGTTCGACAGTTCACAGGCAATGGAAATATGTTCGACTTTGTAGCTACAAATATGGCTGACCTAATCGAAAGCGTCCGCATAGACACACGGATTAGTGACCACGATTTCATCACAGCGACTTTGGTCACTAAACTTAGTAAACCACGCAAGAAGGCATTTCTGCTAGAAAGAACAGATAGACAGTTGTTAGAAAGAACAGATAGACAGTTGTTAGCATCCCACTAAGACAGGAATTAACATAGCTTAGTTCCAGTACGATGGACGTAGAGGAGTTATGAGCAAAGTTTTAACGGATTGCAAATCATACTCTGGAGAAGTATGTGCCGAGTAAGTGGATTAAGGACGGAAACGACCCACCGCGGGTTAACAACGAAACTAGAAAAATGGTGAGGAAGCAAAGGCTGTTGCAATCTCGTTTCGCCAAAGTTAAGTCCCATAGAGCTCAGAGCCATTTTGGACCAATCTCGTTTCAAAATTGAACGGGCAAATGAAGGCGGACAAAAGTTAACAGAAATTCGTGCATATGTAAAAAGATCGATGAGCGAAGCTTACAACTACCACCATCAGCAATTGATCTTGTCAAGAACCTGAAAAAAATCTGGACCTGCGTAAAATCGCTACGCTGGTGTAAGGAATCTATCAGTCACTTGATGACCTTTTTGTTGTGGCAGTGGAAGGCAGCAACAGTAAAGACGAGGTTTTAAATTTCGCAATTAAGAAATCGTTCACGCAAAAGAACCGTACAAATATACCGTCGTTTTACCATCGTATAGACTCCCATATGGAGGACATAGAAATAAGTAACCTTGGTGTAGAGAAACAACTGAAAGAATTGAAAGCAAATATGTCGCCAGGTCTTGATGGAATCCCAATCCGGTTATACGTACAAAGATTACTCTACAGCACTGGCCGCACACTTAGCTTGCCTCTATCGCGGAACTCTCGCTCATTGCAAAGTACTAAGCTACTGGAAAAAAGCGCAGGTGAATCCTATATATAAGAAGGGGTAAAAAAACGGACTCACAAAATTACAGACCAATATCTTTAACGTCAGTTTGCTGAAGAATCCTTAAATATATTCTCAGTTCGAATATAATGAATTTGCTTGAGAAAGCAAAAGCTTTTGTCCACGGCTCAACCTTAGCTGACCCTTTTAGGAGGATACAAGATGAATTTGAGAAAAAGTCGACCATTCGCCGATCTTACTACAATCTTAGCGCTACAATCTGTTTGTGGCGGAAATCTCATTACTTGTTTTACATCATGTTTGATGTGATACTCAAACATTGAAAATATGTTTTCTTATGAAAAAGGATCATCATAAGGTGGAGGTGAGTGTTTTAAGTGATCTATTTGACTCCTGTAAATTATTAAACTATTAATCTGATAGGATAGTAGAAATGAGTTATTTCACTGCTTTTGATGTGGACATTGTGTCAGTTCTGCCTTTGTCCCCAGCATTTAGCCAGTAAGAACACAGTATTCTGAGGAGAGATGAAAACCTCCGTCTGCGTGTTTGGAGACGTTGATCACACAGACAAGCAGGGACCACACTTCATTCCATTCCTCGGTGATCACAGTTACTACGTCATGGGAAGAGGGGGAGGGGCACAGACGTGAGCTCTACGCAAGTGGGGGAGTCCTGTCACTCCCAAACTGTTTAAATAAAGAATATACATCAGTATATTATTGACTTTGATCTGAATTCTGTGTCGTGAGATCCTTCCTCTCCAGCACAGAGTGAGCCTTTTTTCCGCCAATTTCTTCTGGGAAGGGTGGGGTTGGAGGAGGCAAGGGCTATGGGATGGGATATCCTCTGGCGGTGGCAGTGTGCACTAGCCCAGTCGATTCGTCCATGTCAAGGTGAGCACACACACGAAAATTTTTCAACAAGACGACACCTCCAATTTAAAGCAGCGTAATTATGTACTTAGGACATGTAGTTGCTGGATGTGAGCTTTTCCCACCAAATAAAACAGAGATCCAACCCTGCGAGTTGAATTTTATAAATAAACAGTATATCAGTTGTTATGTAATTGAAACTGATCTAAATTTCCTGTTGTAATATTCTTCCTCTCCAGGACAGACAGAGTTCTTTTCCCACCAATTTCCATGTGAGGTGGGAAGGGGAGAAGTGGGGGAGGGGTCGGGAGGTCTGGTGGACGTCAGGTTAATTAATTGATCAGTTTAATTAGTCAATTAATTTGATATCAAAAGTATGCTTGTATTGGTGAGGGTTAAGGGAGAGGGGTGGGGGTGGGGTTCTCAGAAGAATGGATTATCCCAGGGGGTCATAAACCACCTAGCAGAACAATAGGTTAAGGTCATAAATGAGTCAAGTATGTCCCTGAATGTATGCTTGCCCCTGAATGTATCCAAGCTGCACTAACAAAATGTGCCAGCACTCATGTTGTTCCACAACTGAAGTTCCTAGTTGGAAAACATTTCATTGTCCTTTTACGCCATGTGTCCTCACCATCACGTTATACATGTCAATACCATATCAATCGATTGTATTCATTACAGTGCTGCTCAGGTTCCTTCTCTTATGTAAGTCTTCATTTTCAGTTGTATCCCTTAGTGCCAACCTACAGCAACATATGCAAAATCCCACCTTCATTGACAATAAGTTCCTCTTAATTCTTTCAGTTGCTTCCCAGTTAGGGTAACTGAAAATCATTACCTTGGCGTTCGGAGTTACATATCGTGGCAATGATGGGAGATACGAACTACCCAGCCACCTGGTCCACCAAAAAGTCAGTTATTATGATGTATGATACGTCCAAACGGCAGGTTGTTTAGGAAGTGGGCAGTAGCTCATGCTGTTATACTATTTAGTAGCGGCAGCTCACGCTGGCCTGGCGTAGCAGTTGGGCAGCAAATATGTATGGATGGTTCCAAGGAGGTCTGCCCTTCATCGCAAAATGTCAGTGGCATCGTTATTTGAGCGATGGTGGAATTTAATTCATCACAGTTGAGTCAGTTTGCAAAAAATATTTATAAATTATATACACAAACGTTTCACGTGAATCAGTCTACCCGTTACTAAAAACCTAGAAACCGTGGCAGCGAACTTTATCTATACAAACCTGGAAGATACACTGTAAGTAAGCTGTAACGGCAGTGTCGTATATGAGTTTAGGCCACTGATCGGTAGTTACTCTTCCTTGCTGGTGAGGAGCTTGCACAAATTTCGCCTTTTTCCATTCTTACGTTCATTTACGCGCTTACAGTGACGTCATTAAAGACAAGTTACCGTAGTTGCACAGTGCCAGCATACAGATAATTTTGTTTATAGATCATGGGAAACAGAAAGTGCCGTATCATGATACTAATGCATAAAAAATAATCTAAATAAACCATCAGAATTTTTCTCTTTCCCTGAAAGGACAACATTATATAAATATTTATGTTTTGTTTACTAGTTTAGGAAGATTGTAATAACTGATGATGATCCCACGGCTCTAAAGCGACCATAAAATAAAATAAAATTTAAGAATTTACGATCACAGCTACATTAAAAATTATAGTTACCTTCAGTGGCAGACGGACAACAAGCAGCGAAAATTATCAATACAAATAATCCAAGTTGAGATTCTGCCTTTTGGTACTAACAGAAGGAAATGAAGACAGAAAATTCTCCGGTTATCCAAAATGCCGTGTTCTGGTAACATGCTTCTGGATCCCCAATGCCCCGTGCGAACGTAAAATTTACTGCCCGTACGCCTGTCATGAAAAATGGAAGCGACTCCTGAAGCAATCTACGGGGCCGCAACGATCCGTTTACTGGTCTCCGGCGTGTTAGCGTAGGGGACATGGTGCGTGTAACGGCGGAATTACTGCCTAATGAACACACACACGCCCCGTCACCCCCCGAAATTTTATTCTTTCCCTCGCTGACAAAAATGCCGAATTCCCTGACTAAATGTGTTACCGAATCGATATTGCCAAGGATGTTATACATCATGTTACGTCACCGCCTACGTCATCGTTCCTCTAGCATTAACTCACGGACCAAATACTTATGTCATCATCAGCGTAATTAGATTTGATTAAATGCACTTTTGTTCCATAGATTCATACATCCTCAAGGAAATGCGTCCAGTTTTAAAACAAGGATACATATTCTCGTACAAATAAGTGGGGAAAAAGAGATATGCTAGTGTTCCTCCCATAGACTCTAAGTGAAATGGTCCTCACTGATGTGGAATAAGTCAAAAAAATCATAAACATATGCTCACTTAAGAGGTAGCAACACAAACTTGTCACAACACATGTAAATGTACAAGGTGGTTAAAATTAAACTTCCGCTACTTGAGTCAATGTAGACGGAAAACTATTTACCGTATGGGTACCCAACTTTATAGGAATGATGTTCACAGTGTGCGCCGCAGGATTTGCGTTGTTAGTAGTGCCAGTGTCTTGCCTTGCCGTTAGGTGCCGGTATTGGTACGGCAGAGTAGGTTTGAAACGCAAGCATCAGTGTGTTTCACAGTCAAAATGGTCTGGACAAGGTGAGCAGAGCATTACTAGTAAAGCTGTTTTACCAAAGAGCTGCAACAGTGCGCCGCTCTTCGCATTGAAGGAATACAGAGAGAACCTCTTTCCGCAGCGGAGTTGAAGAACATGATTCAAAAGTTCGAATTATCTGACGACTATTTGCGAATTGCTCGTGAGAGCTGTAGTATACAGAGAAGTTGCAGCATTAGAAAATTGCAGCGAAATGCAGGAAGATCTGCAGCGGATAGGTACTTGGTGCAAGGAGTGGCAACTGACCCTTAACATACACAAATGTAATGTATTGCGAATACACAGAAAGAAGGATCCTTTATTATATGATTATATGATAGGAGAACAAACACTGGTAGCAGTTACTTCAGAAAAATATCTGGGAGTATGCGTACGGGACGATTTGAAGTGGAATGATCATATGAAATTAGTTGTTGGTAAGGCGGGTGCCAGGTTTAGATTCATTGGGAGAGTCCTTAGAAAATGTAGTTCATCAACAAAGGAGGTAGCTTACAAAACACTCGTTCCACCTATACTTCAGTATTGCTCATCAGTGTGTGATCCGTACCACGTCGGGTTGACAGAGGAGATAGAGAAGATCCAAAGAAGAGCGGCGCGTTTCGTCACAGGGGTATTTGGGTAAGCGTGATAGCGTTACGGAGATGTTTAGCAAACTCATGTGGCAGACTCTGCAAGAGAGGCGCTCTGCATCGCGGTGTAGGTTGCTGTCCAGGTTTCGAGAGGGTGTGTTTCTGGATGAGGTTCAAATGGTTCAAATGGCTCTGAGCACTATGGGACTTAACATCTTAGGTCATCAGTCCCCTAGAACTTAGAACTACTTAAACCTAACTAACCTACGGACATCACACAACACCCAGCCATCACGAGGCAGAAAAAATCCCTGACCACGCCTGGAATCGAACCCGTTTGGATGAGGTATCGAATATATTGCTTCCCCCCACTTATACCTCCCGAGGACATGACGAATGTAAAATTAGAGAGATTAGAGCGCGCACGGAGGCTTTCCGGCAGTCGTTCTTCCCGCGAACCATACGCGACTGGAACAAGAAAAGGGAGGTAATGACAGTGGTACATAAAGTGCCCTCCGCCACACGCCGTTGGGAGGCTTGCGGAGTATAAATGTAGATGTAGATGTAGAGAGGCCGACGCAAACTGCGAAACAATTTGTTGAAGAATACTGTTGCCATGGCTGAGAAAGCTGTATGGAAAGAGCAATCTTTAAATAGTGCACGAGCTGTGTTACGACAACTGAACATTGCATCGGGAAACATATCACATTAATGAGGCGGGTAGCGGTAGAGTAATGTCTAGTGCTGTTCCTGATTGTCGTGGATGCAGATAGTCGCCATAGTGAGCGACGTTTGTAACCTGAAATGTGTACACAGAAAGCAGTGGGAATGGAAATGCCGTGTGGCTAGGGCCTCCCGTCGGGTAGACCGTTCGCCTGGTGCAAGTCTTTCGAGTTGACGCCACTTCGCCGACTTGCGTGTCGATGGGGATGAAATGATGATGATCAGGACAACATAACACCCAGACCCTGAGCGGAGAAAATCTCCGACCTAGCCGGGAATCTAACACGGTCCGTTAGGTATGACATTCCTTCGCGCTGACAACTCAGCTACCAGGGGCGGAAACAGTACGCACTTAAAACATGTTATCCACTCTTGTGGAAATTGAAATGTGTTTCATTCAATTATTCGTTATTTCTCTTCCGCTCTTAATCATAAACATCCCGTAGATTGAGATGCGTATGACAGTTCTTAGGCTATTATAGCCAAAGAGAAGACCAGTTTAAAATGCTAATTTACACTGATTACATATCAGAAGATATGCAGAAGTCAGATTTTATGTAACACATTTGCATCCATAACTGAACAAAGGCCTCCTCTAGGGTTTTTTTCCCTGCATTAATTTTACGAAGCAGTAAAGTAACGCAAAGAGAAGAACTAAAATTCAGGAGAAACGACAACTGTAAGATCTGCCCACGATATTGTTATACTGTCGGAGATGGACCACACCCTAACCACGAAATATACCATCATAACACTACCTCTACCATACTTTATTGTTGGCTCTAGTTAGGATGGATGTAGGATTTTCCAGACATTCACCAAACTCACACTCTTCCATCTGATTGCCACAGAATATAGCGCGATTCACCGCAGCAAATCATTCGTTTCCAGTCATCCATTGTCCCGTGGCGTCTTTCTCTACACCACCACAAGCTTCGCTTAGTACTGACTACAGAAATGTGTGGGTTATGAGGAGCTGCTCACCCATTGCGCCCCATTCTTTTTAATCCCTTATGCTCAGTCATTGTGCCAGCTGGCCTGCTGGTAGCATTTGGAACTCACGAATGATTCATCACATTGATTTAGCGCGATTTGGTACAACCGCACTGTGAAATCCTCAACAGTTCCTTTCCGTCAGTATACGAGTTCTGCTTGCTCTTGGTTTAGCAGTGGCTGTTCCTTCATGTTTCCAGTTCACAATCACATCACCACTTGGGCAGATTTCGAAGCGCTGAATGGCCCTGATGGATCTGATACTCAGGTAATATAAAAAAAATGGCTCTAAGCACTATGGGACTTAACATATGAGGTCATCAATCCCCTAGACTTAGAACTACTTAAACCTAACTAACCTAAGGGCATCACACACATCCATGCCCGAGGCAGGATTCGAACCTGCGACCGTAGCAGCAGCGCGGTTCCGGACTGAATCGCCTAGAACCGCTCGGCCACATCGGCCGGCCAGGTAACATCCACTGATTAGTCCACCTTCGAAGTCGCTGTGATCTCCCACTGACCCACTGTGCTATCACTGCTTCTCTGCTGACAACATAGTGGTCAGTTCCTCATTACGTAGGGGTGTCCGGATACTTTTGATCGGGCAATGTAGGTTGACTGAATTACTGTGCTGTTCATCTGAATCTACAGTCAGTAGATAGTCCTACTTTATGGACTTAAACAGAAAACCTGCGACGAGACTGGGCACTGCAGAAGCTTATCCGTACTCGATTCGACACGGAATAGCCTGGCCGCGAGCCTGCCGTGCCGATCGCTGGCGGCCCGCTAAATATAAAAGCTATTTCTACGCGGGTGCAGCGCACGGGGGGGAGCAGCAATCGATGTGAGGGGCACGGCGGAGAGCGCTCGTCGCGGTGGACCTACGTCGTGCTGGCGCCAGACGCTGCCTGTCAGCGCTCGCCTTCTGTTGTCGGCACGGCTCATTTACATTTACCACAGATCAGGCCACTAATCACATTTACTACGTCACGTCGTAGCTGTTTTGGTCTCAGTCCGAAGACTGGTTTGATGCAGCCCTCCACACTATCCCGACCTGTGCAAGTCATTTCATCTCTGCATACATACTGCAACCCACATCTACTTAAACCTGCGTATTGTAGTCAAGCCTTTCTCTCTCTCTCTCTCTCTCTCTCTCTCTCTCTCTCTCTCTCTCTCTCTCTCTCTCTCTCTCTCTCTCCACTTTTTACCCCCTTTCCTCTCCCTCCCTACAGAAACACACACACACACACACACACACACACACACACACACACACACACATCCCTACATTGGTGAATTAATCATTCCTTAATGCCTCAGGAAGTAACCTATCAACTGAAAACTGCTTTTACTCAAGCTGTCTTTTCTGCACGATTCGATTCAATACCTATACATTATTTATTCTATCTATCTCTCTATTCTGTACCACCATATTCCCTTCTTGTGTGTACTCTTTATCGACCTCGTTTCACACTCCAGTAAGGCAGGAGAGCCAACACCATTACTACAGGAGGCCGAAATGCACGCGTTTTAGCTCACGCAGGCTGGCGTGAGGTCTGGAACATGACAAAGGAATTAGAATTGAGAAAAACGGACGTAGCTGGTGGAATACTTAATCCATTAATGACGAACGTCGCTCTTTATGGTACATGACTCACAATATCAATAGTACGGATACTGGCGCCTTGCTAGGTCGTAGCAAATAACGTAGCTGAAGGCTATGTTAACTATCGTCTCGCCAAATGAGAGCGTAGAAGTCAGTGAACCATCCCTAGCAAAGTCGGCTGTACAACTGGGCGAGTGCTAGGAAGTCTCTCTAGACCTGCCGTGTGGCAGCGCTCGGTCTGCAATCATTGATAGTGGCGACACGCGGATTCGACGAATACTAACGGACCGCGGCCGATTTAAAGGCTACCACCTAGCAAGTGTCGTGTCTGGCGGTGACACCACAGCACTCACGAGTACTAATTTCAGAAATGATTTCTTAACATATTTGTCCTCGATATTAACGTATTTCTCTTTCTCAAAACTGATTTTTTTGTTATTGCCAGTAGGGACTGATTACCCTCTTTGTTTCTTCTACCAAAATAACAGAACTCTGCTACGTGCAAGTGTCCCACTTCGTAATCTCAAATCTTGTTGATATTAGTTTTATAATTGCAACTTCTTTTAAAAGATTCTATGTATTCCGTTCAGCTGATCTTTCAGATCCATCTATGACTCTGTAACAGTATCAGGGCATATCTTAAAGTTCTCAATTCTCCTCCTGAATTTTAATTCGTTTGCAAATATCTCTTTGCATTATTAACCGCTTCCTAAAATTAATGCACGGAAAAGCCTATACGAGGCTTTTATTCAGCAATGCGTGCAAATGTGTTACATAAAATCTGACTTCTGCATATCCTCCGTAACGTAATCAGTGTAAACAAGTATTGTAAACTGGTCTTCTCTTTGACTATAATAGCATAACAACTATCATGCGCACCTCAATGTACAGGGTGGTTATCATTAAACTTTCGCTACTTGAGAGAGTCCCAATGAAAAACGAGTGATCGTAGGGCAATTAAACTTTGTAGAAACATTTGTAATAACATTCTTAAAAAATACCAAATAATGAGCCGGCCGGAGTGGCCGAGCGGTTCTAGGCGCTACAGTCTGGAACCGAGCGACCGCTACGGTCGAAGGTTCGAATCCTGCCTCGGGCATGGATGTGTGTGATGTCCTTAGGTTAGTTAGGTTTAATTAGTTTTAAGTTCTGGCGACTGATGACCTCAGAAGTTTAGTCGCATAGTGCTCAGAGCCATTTGAACCAACCAAATAATGAAGAATATGAATACATTTTACAGCATTGTGTACTGCATATAGGAGAGGTACAGTTGGGAGGCGATGGTTGTTTGTATCAGCATGACAATGCACCTCGTCATAAAGCATCATCTGTGAGGCAATGGTTTGCGAACAATAACATTCCTGAAATGGACTGCTCTGTCCAAAGGCCGGACCTGAACCAAATGGAACACATTTACGTTGAGTTAGAACGTCGACTTCGCTCCAGACCCCAGCTTCCAACATAGCTGCCTTCTCTGATTTTGACACTTGAGAAATAATGGGCTGCAATTCGTCCACAGATATTGAGGCACATCATTGAAAGTGTCCCCAGCAGGGTTCAAGCCGTAACAAAGGTGAAGGGTGGACACAACCCACGTTAATGTCCACTAATAAATACCCAGATTCTTTTGATCAGATAGTACACATTGCCTCCAAGGTCGCAGGACTTTTTGGTACATACCCGTCAAAACTAACGGTTTCCTCTCTAATGTATTTCGATTTCCATCCTTAGTAGCAACAGTATTTCATCATGATTTTTAGCTATAGACGAAAGATCCGTACCTAAAGACTAAGAAGTTGCGTAGGTCACATCAATACACAAGAAAGGACATTGTTCCACGAGGACGTGTTATATACCGTCTGCTGTTTCTAATCTCTATAAACGTTTTAGGTGACAATCTGTGCATCCCTCTTGGATTGTTTGCATATGATGCTGCCATTTACAGTCTAGTACTATCGTCAGAAGATCAAAACGAATTATTCAGACACTATATTTATTTGGTGTGAAAAGCGGCAATTTGCCCTAATCGATAAAAAGTGTGACGTTCTCCAAACGAGTGTTAATAACATCGCTTACAGGATAAGCCACACTAATTTACAGATCGTTAATTTACGAAAATATTTGGGGATTTCAATCACGAAGAACTTAAACTAGAACCATCACATAGGGAACCAAAGACTGCGTTTTATTGCAGGGACACTCAGAAGAAACAACAGACGTATTACAGATAGCCTCTCACTATGCTCATCCGTCCTTTTTGCTTTACTGTTGCGCGTGATGAGACCATTACTGGATAGGACTGACGGACAACATCGAAAAAGTTGAAAGAAGGGCAGCTCTGTCACAAAAATCTTTCCCACGACGAGATCCTTTTGGTATCTAATAATTAAGGAATCTGTGGAAACATGTTGGGAGAAATATTTTAGTCTGAACTTTCAGTCGGTGCTTGGTAGAACACCGACGGAAAATACAGTAAATGTTTTAAAGTGTGCTAACGAAGTGCAGTTAACCGTCTTGTACAGGAGATTATTGAAGCAGAAGCTAACGACCAGGCAACATAACTGGTCCATTAGAGAGTGTTTACATCAGAACATTACTCCAATTGTAATATTTTTCTTATGTATTCCACGTAAACACTTTGTCACTTTCGTATTTTCAGTACGAATAAAATCTGTGTAAGTCGCATATCATGGTTATCTGTGTTTGCGACATTCTGTTGTCACCTGAAGATGGCCTGAGGTACCGAAAGCCTGTTTGCGAGAAAATAAATACACAGCGAGAACTGCAAGTAGACATGTAGATGTGGATTGCTGTTCCTACTAAATAAAAGTATAGAACAGGAAAAATAGTGTAGTGTTAGAGTTTCGGTGTTAGTGTAAAACACACAGTGCATCAAATGAATATACCGGTTTTAAGGCTTTGTAACATTTATTTCTTTCAACTTACAGCTATAAATAATACATCAAATGAAAGAGCAACTCGAACAAATTTGTCTGTATACCTTTGCGAAAGGGAAAGAGCATGGGACGACCGAGAGTGACTGAAGAATGTGTTGAACAAGTGAGAGTCTTTCACACGTAGCCTTAAGAAATCAGTTCTGAATGCTAGTCGTGAATTAGCAGTTCCACTGATGCCTGTGGGAAGAATTTTAAGGAGACGCTTACAACTAACTCGTTGTCGTTTGCTGCTGTTACAAGCTCTACATTCTACAGACGACGGTTCACGTGCCAACTTCGCAAAAGAAATGTCGCTGCATCACTATGAAGATTTTCTGGTTAGTGTTGTTTTCAGTGATGAATATCGACATTTCAACTAATTGGGAATATGAACACACATAACGTGCGCATCTGAAGTTATCAAATCCCCACTAGTTGCAACGAGTCTCCCCTAAATTGAATGTTTTTTGTGCTGTATCTTGACGGAGAGTTAATGAGTCTTTCTTTTTCCGTGAAGTAACTGTAACTGGTGTTTCTTATTTTGACGCGCTAGAACTATAGTCCTTTCCTCAAATGAAAGAAGACACACCCCATAACTTTATTTAGCAACAAAATGGTGCGTCCCCTCACTGGCATAACTCAACACGCGACTGGTAAAAAAAACGTTGTACCCGACCGCTGGATTGGTCGCAAGATCCACGATGACAAAGCTTGTTTTACATTATCTCCACGTTCATATACGAGCCGGAGCCTAGACATTGTCTTTTTTGGGGGTTCATAAAGGATTATGTGTATGTACTTCCGCTACCATCTGATCTGCCCAAGTATACAAACAGCACGGTTACTTGTAAGAAAAACTGTTTGAGTTGCCCTTGCATTTGTCATACTACTTATAACTCTACGTTGAATGCAGTACATGCTACAAAGCCTTAAAACCCGTAGATTCATTCTGAAACACGCTGTATAAACAACATTATACTGCAGGCACGTGACAGTCCCAATCTGATGGTGACGACATGGGCTCTTCTTCATACGCAGTCCATAGGTATTCCTACTTCACGGTTACAAGCGAGCCAGGCGGCGCAGTTTTCAGATAATGGACACGTGTACTAAATATTCTCGGACTTCTTGCCACGACAGTTCAGGGCAGAGCCTCGACCTTTCGGCGGTTTCCACTGACTGTCTTGGCTACTCCTTATATGCCCCATGACCGTCTTCTGGTTGGTCGGCAACTACATCATGCTGTCATACATGGCGTCATTGTCTGCGCTCGTGGCACCAGCTCTCCATTAGGAGCGCAAACATTACAGCGAATTCTTCTGCTTCTTCTCTGCACCGATGGACAGCTCGTGTCCATGCAGCAGTAAGATTACATCCGCTTTCCCGGTCAAAGCTGTTCTCGCACATTCTTATTTCTACCGTCTCCTTAGTAACGGAACCCCAATATGTAGAAGTCTGGGAGAAAACTTGTGTTTCATCAAACAGCATTTTGTCTTTGTTCGTGAGGGTATGTTCAGCGACTGCAAATTTTTTCAAGGGTCCGATTCTCAGTGTGTCTTTGATGTTCTGCACAACAAAATGGTTGAAATGGCTCTGAGCACTACGGGACTTAACTTCTGAAGTCATCAGTCCCCTAGAACTTAGAACTACTTAAACCTAGCAAACCTAAGTACATCACACACATCCATGCCCGAAGCAGGATTCGAACCTGCGACCGCAGCGTCTGCACAACAGTCGGAAACGGTATGACAGAGTAAGGTCTCTTTTAAGCACTTGTATGTACTATACTCCAACGACGATGGACAGCAGAAAATAGTGTAGTCTTTGAAGAATTCTGGTCTGCCAGAGTATGTCATGAAAAATCTCAGAGCTCGAGCGCCTAGCCCTTCCAGACTGTACGGATTACCTAAATCCACAAAGAAGGTGTGCCTTGAACCTATTGGTTCTCCCACCTACAGGCTAGACAAATATCCAACTGACTTCGACAGTTGGCCGCTGCAAACATCGCATTAAAAACTCTCTGATGTTCATTGAGAAAATTAAACAAATTACGGTTGGCTCAAACGATATTTTAGTCAGTATGGGTGTGGTCTCCCTGTTAACAATAGTTTCTACAGAGGATTCACTGAAACTGTTGGCAGAGGTCTTTCTTCCTGAATCAATAAAACTGTTCTCCAATGCTACGCCGACCACCTACTTATCGTTTCTTGTGACTGAATTTTATGAAAGGACAGACGGAATGGCTATGGGTTCCCTATTTGGTTCCAGCTGTGGTCAACTTCAATATGGCACATTTATCATTATGTTGACAACAAGTTTTTGGTCTGGTTCTATGGTGTCAAAGCTCTTGAGCAGTTCTCTGAACACATGAGCAGTACACATCTAAATATCAAGTCCACTGTCGATACAGAGAGAGGAGGAAAGTTACCATTTTTAGATGTTTTGGTACAACGAAAGTCGGATGGGCGGTTTGGCCAATCTGGGTGCGGCAAGCGGTCGCACACTGATTTATATCTTGGTGTGCAGTTCCCACCATCCAGTGCAGAAAAGAGCCGTTTTAAGTACATTGATATACAGAGTGTGCCGACGGTATCATCGCCACGTGTCCGACGCCTTTGAATGCCGCGCCGGTACTACAAGGTGTCGTCCTCTGCCGACTGCCATGAGGGGCGCCCGGAGCCAGCTGCGAGGAGAACGGTTACAACCAGCGAGCGAGACGGAAGAGCGGAGCCTCAGACTTCGCAAACCTGCTACACGACGTGTTCCGGACAGAAGATGCCTTTGGTTGTTATCGGTGACACCGTGGATAGTACCGATCATTAACCTTTTTGAGTTATAGTGAGCTGTGGTGACTGGAACGGTCGGCGCCCAGGGGTCTGAATACCGGGCGTGTTCTATGTGGCTCAGTTGTGGCGTATATTCAACTAAGAGAACTCTGCGGGAGGGGGGAGTCAGAAAACTTGTCATGCTACTTATAAGTACTGTATTCAGATGGTTATATTCGTGTCCCTTCCAGAGACAAATTCTGATAGTTGTGTCGTATTTTGTAACTGTTTGCATTGAGCAAAGATAGACGAATGAGGAACTGCAGTAATTTTGATAGGATGAGCGCATGTGTTATATTCACTTCTGGTTGTAAAGTTTTCTTGGCCATGGTATAACATTAAATTAAATTAAACGTTTCATTGTAAAGTTTTTTGGCATTGTTTTAAATCAATTATTTCGTGTTTTTTTAAAGTTTGGTTTTAAGAGGATGAGTGGATTTTACTGGATGGTTAGTTACAACAAAATTATGCTTAGAACTGTTGTATTGCTCCTACCTCCTCACCCCTAGCCCTTCCACTTAATGCTCTGTTACACTGTGGTAGCAGAGAGCGTGACTGTGGTATGTGGATGTGGGGTTGGTATGAAAAATGTTATTTTTTTAATGACAGTTCACTAAGGTTGAACTGTGTTATATTTTGGAGCTTTTCAACAAACATAAACGTGAAAATATTGAACATCCATGTCATGAGCCAGCGATTGCGCTCCTCTCTTTCTGAAGCACTACATCTAGCAAACTAAGCAGAGTCCTGGGAAGACAAGGAATAAGACCTGTCTTCCGACCTTCTAACAATATAAAGGAGATGCTGCGCCTGGTTAAGGACATTCTCAGGCTCAGAGTCCCTGGGATTTATAGCAGCTACATCGCTCAGTCCATTTGTGCCGTTTGGCACATTAAAAATCGGGAACTCGAGAAATCTGCAGTTGATGAGCACAGCCTCACAAAGAAACACAAAATACTGTGTGATGTAACAAATATTTTGTCCCAGGCCTCCAAATAATTGGATTCTGTTATCAAAAGCAGTAGAAATGAGAATGTATGTGAAAAATTTCAACCGGCTCTGAGCACTATGGGACTTAACTTCTGAGGCCATCAGTCCCCTACAACTTAGAACTGCTTAAACCTAACTAACCTAAGGACATCACACACATCCATGCCCGAGGCAGGATTCGAACCTGCGACCGTAGCAGTCACGCGGCTCCATACTGTAGCGCCTAGAACCGCTCTCCGCCACTCCGGCCGGCAATTTCAACCGGGAGAGCAGCTATTATCTTAGTGATGAAGAGAAGAAGCAGAGGAATTCTTCGCAAAGTATACGTTCCTAGAAGCAGTGGTTCCATCCGCGCAGATGTTGACACCATTTTTGGTAGCATAACGTTATGTGCCTACTAGTCAGAAGCCGTTCAGGGGTTATAAACGGCCACCACAGCAGCAGCAATGACAGGCAATTGCTCCTGACGAAGACGATGTTGGTGACCGTCGAAAGCTCGAGGTGTAATCGTGATTTGACGTGGCAAGAAGTCCGAGAATATTTTATACTAGAGTGTCATCGCGAAGAAAATGTCATTATCAAATTGAAATATCATTATCAAATTGTACTCGTATTCGGGAGGACGGCAGTTCAAATCCTCACTGGCCACACAGATTTAGGTTTTCCGTAATTTCCCTAAATCGCTTAAGGTAAATGCTGGGATAGCTCCTTGGAAAGGGAATGACCGATTTACTTTCCTATCCTTACGCAATCCATCTTAATTGCTATACTCTTATGTTGCTCTTTTACCGAGCAATTAAGAGTTTTAGGCGTCCCTTACAGAACTGAAAGAACAATAAAAATTTTCTACAACGATTTTTATACAATGCTGATGTTTGCAGGATTTTCCTTTCTAGAGTAATTATAGGTGCTGATTTTTCTGGAAATAGTTACGACTGAAGCTTCACCTCTCCCTTCTGTGGCTTTCCAGGCTCTCTAGATTAATCGTGGTCAGCCAAAACGAATATTACGTTGGTCCCGTGTGGCCTGGATTCTGCAGTCGGACGTACTTTTTCTCGCCTCGCGCTACTAAGTCCTCTAACCACTAGAAATTATTTTCTCCTATTGGGTTGATAAATTAGTTCAATGACTTTCGTGTTCACAAAGACACGTATATTTTCCCTTTAAACGCGGAATTTTTATTATATATATTTAATTTGACTGATTTGCACAACATATTTTAGGAATGACTCATACAGATAGCTAAAAAAAATGAATGTAGCCTTATCTTCGACTTCCGTTTTTGACTTCAAAGATATTATGCTTTCTTAGCTCCTATGAGCCAACGGCTTTGCCGCAGTGGTAACACCGGTTCCCGTCAGGCCAACGAAGTTAAGCGCTGTCGGGCTGGGCTAGCAATTGGATGGGTGACCATCCCGTCTGCACAGCGCTGTTGGCCAGTAGGGTGCACTCAGCCCTTGTGAGGCAAACTGAGGAGCTTCTTAACTGAGAAGTAGCGCTCCGGTCCCGTAAACTGACATACGGCCGGGAGAGCGGTGTGCTGACCACATGCCCCTCCATATCCGCATCCAGTGACGCCTATGGGCTGAGGATGACACGGCGGCCGGTCGGTGCCGTTGGGCTTTCCAAGGCCTGTTTGGACGGAGTTTAGTTTTTTTTAGTTCCTATGACTATACCGTATGCGGTTACAAAATAATAAAGTTTAACGCAAAAAAAGGAAAAATTCTTTCTTCTCTCATCTTTCGTAGATATATTACACGGGCTCGCATCGACGAGACGTTAAACACTGATCTTTCTTCTTTTTATGATTACGTCTTCGACGTAAACTCCAAGGATCCTCATTACAACTATTATCTTTTGCGAATTGTTGAAAGCATATGATTACACACTCCACAGTATTCTCTTAGAAAAACTCAAAACTTATAACATCATTAATATTATGGACTAGATCAGTGGTTCCCAATCTTTCTGGTGCCATTAACCCTGACTGCAAACAGTTATTAGGTAATCCCTCCCCTCCCCCCTCCTCTCCCATCAACATCAACATTAGCGCCTAGCTAAATATTTAGTACTGGTTATTTCTAACAAACATTTTTTAATAGAATGATGGATCAATTCATCCATGCCTTGCACCTACATTTTAAGTCAACCACGCTAAAAAGTATACACTGTACTTATTGTTTGTAAATCACTTGGTTGCTGGACTCCTTACTTCTGAACTGATAGAAATTGGAAATACTTGACGCCGCCAATGGAGCCTCAGCAGTGCCAGTAATAACAATGATACTAATAATAATGATACTAATGATACTAATAATAATAATTATTACAGTAGTAATATAGTAGGCCATACAGCAATGTAGTTGCCATTGCATGGTTGCCTTTTGCTGTCAATTAGTCTGTGTATCTGTTGCGAAGTGAATAATTAGGCAATTTCTGGTCCATGGCGGCAGCTCGTCGAAGGCATTTACATACAGTATTTAAGCATGTGACAGATATCTGTCACTGTTACTGTCATAGATGCATGGTACACAGTACAACACATGTGTGGAATGGGTGGACTGGGTGATGAAGAAGCTGTTCATACTTTCTTTTTCAAGCTGTGACATCCACCATATCATACCACGCGTTAATGGCAGTATTTGAAAAATGTTATTATTAGTCATTTATGCAATCAGTATTACAGTCTTACCAAATAATGGTCATATTAATGATAATTTAAAAATAAATAATTTCGTTTCGTGACTGAAACACAGCTGAACCGTTTTGTTCGTAGACATTTGAAAATTTCGTTTTATCCCTCGGGGTAACCTTGGTTGAGAACCACTGGACAAACTGATACAGATTCATGGTTATTACCAGTTCCATGTTAATTACATTAGACAGTCAATATTTGAAGTAATACTGAAGGGTTCCGTTTGGGGTACAACGTTGTTTCTGACATACATAAATGATCTTCTATTTGCCTCGTTAGAAGATGAAAATTTTCTCCGTTTTGTAGATGATACAAGCATGGGAATAAATTAAGTATACAAACAAAGTAAATTTCAAGACTCAGTACATACAATTCAATACTTCTCATAGAACTTCACAAATTATCAATACCTAGGGAGGACAATTACGAACAACTTAAATTGGAATAAATAGGAAAAAAAACATTGCAAATGTTGTGGGGAAGCAGAGCCAAAGACTGCGTTTTACTGCCGGAACACTTAGAAGGTGCAGCGGATCTACTAAAAATACTGCCTATACTACGCTTGTCCGCCCTCTTTTGGAATACTGCTATGAGGTGTGGGATCCTTGCCAGTCAGCATTAAAAGAGTCTGTCGAGAAGTTCAAAGAAGTGTCACGGCGATGATACAGGATTTGGGTTGGACATCATTAAAACACGAAATTTCAATCACTGACTTTCTCTTCCGAATGTGAAAATATTTTGTTGACACTGACGTACATAGAGAGACACGATCATCCTAATCAATAAGGGAAATCCGAGTTTGCAAGGGAAGAAATAGGTCTACGTTTTTTCCCGCGCGCTGTTCGAGAGTGAAATAATAGATAATTATTGTGAAGATGGTTGGATCAGCCTTCTGCCAGGCACTTAAGTGTGATTTGCAGAGTATGCACGCAGAGATGTAGATGAAGGCACTGTGCTGTGGCTCCATAGGGGTGTGGGCTGAGTTACATGGAATGGACTGGGTCTTCTGGTACAATTGAACCGACCATTGATTGGAAATGGTTGTTTGGCTGCTTGGAGACCACTTGCAGCAACTTACGGACTTCATACCCCAAACAACGACGAAATTTTTATGGGTGACAATGAGCCGTGTCATCAGGCCACAATAGTTCGCGATTGGTTTGAAGAACATTTTGGACAATTCGAGCGAATGAGTTAGCCACACTGATCGCCCGACATGAATCCCATAGAACATCTATGGGACATAATCGAGGGTTAAGATCCTGCACAAAATCCTGCACTGTCAACATTTTCGCAATTATGTACAGGTATAGAGGCAGCGTAGCTCAATATTTCTGCAGGGGACTTCCAACGACATGCTGTGTCTATGTCACGTCGAGTTGTGGCAAGACGCTTGGCAAAAGGAGGAAGTATCCCATGACGTTTGTCACATCTATATATAACAACGGTAAACAACCGGAATTGCCACATATGACTGTTTTTATCTTGATACTTGGTATGAATATTTACCACGCCACTCCTTATGGTAGACTTAAAATACATAATAAATTGAGCAGGTTTATTCATTACTATTCCCGAAGAGTCCACAATGATATGCATTCTATCGTTATGCTGAAAAACCTTGTGTCACTTACAGGATTAACACTGGGTTTTAACATTACAGGAATGTTTCTCCCAATTTAAAGAAAGCTCCGTCACACCACCAAACAGAAATTATATATAAGCCATCTCGAAAGTCACTCAACGAACACAATGCCCCGTACACAACAACGTAATCGGCAGTCTCAGACTGCTGCCCATCGAACCTGACAGAACGTTTATGTACATGAAGAACAGGGGCAGTTCAGTGACACTCCCGTGTCTGATGAATAATCGGCATTCACGACAAGGCACTGACTTCTATTACTCAAAAATTATTCGCGAAAGTAACATATTTCACAACCTGTTGCGTATGCTCGGATCTTTCTTAACAGTGTATTGTGTGGAATGATTTCCAAATCGGAAACTGAAGTTTAAGAGGAACTTCGGGCTCCTACAGAGCGAGGTGGCGCTGTAGTTAGCACAATGGACTCGCATTCCGGCCATCAAGATATGGGTTTTCAGTGATTTACCTACATCGCTACAGGCAAGTGCCGGGATGGTTCCTTTGAAAACTGCACGGTCGACTTCCTTCCCCATCCTTTCCTAATCCGAGCTTGTGCTCCGTCTCTAATGGGCTCGACGTCGACGGGATGTTACACTCTAAATCTTCCCTCTCTCCTTCCTTTGAGTTCCTGCCCTTCATTTCTTTCTTTCCCATAGAGTATTATCGAAAATTCTCCTGGGTATGCAGGAGTTCGCAGAGCAGCCAAGGTGATTCTCAGCTTTACAATGATGACAACATTGTTATCAGTGCAGCTTGCAAAGCCGGTGTGGTTTTTCGAAGTGAAACAGCAAATTACATACTGGACGACACGACAATGTATCACCCTCCTAACAACTGCTTATTCACTCCGACTCTAAAAATCACCGTAACACCTGTTTGTAGAACAGGAAACACCCGTCAGTATGAAGGACACAGTCCACATTAGCTCGAAGTGATATTGTTCACGGAACTGTCCACACTTCTTGCACCGTGAGAATCAAACGGAAGTCTTAAGACGATATGACGTGTTTATTACCTCATCCTGCATTGACAATTTATCGCGGAACACGAATTTAAAGTACTATAGAAATAGATAATGCGAGTTATGCTCTCATTGGCTTAACACTACGTGATAAAAAGTTTTCAATAGACAGAAACTCGAAATTTGGATAGTGCGTTGATCCGATATTGTATACATCGTATAAGAAGGTTTTTTTTCCGAAATTACACCCCTAAGACTATAAAATATGGATGAAAAGTTTTTTGAAAAGACGTCGCTATTAAGGCAATTTTGAAGTTGGAACTACGAAAATTCGTATTTAGTTTCTCTGTCAGAAATAATGAAATATGTGTTTCAGAATGTTTGTAAATTTAACCGCTGTGGGGGTGAAACAGTGGTTGAAAGCTGTTTTTAGAATAAATAATTGTTAAATATCTACTAAGGCATTTTTAAAGCTACGTCTACGAAAACCGATATTTGACTTCTCGGTTGAAAATTCAACCCCTAACTAAAGTGTTGAAATGGAGGATCAAATGTTTTATGAAAATATTTCATTATGAAAGCATGTTTAAAGCTAAATATATAAAAAAATTGAATCAGGCCTCTCGGTTAGAAATAAAAATTACATTTTTCAATGCTTTTGGAGATTCAACCCCTAAGGGGTTGGAATAGCGCCAGAGTGATTCACTGACTCATCACCGCCCATCCCAAACAGCTAAAGATTGAAACTTGAAATTTGAAGAGGATGTTTATCTTCTGTTCAGGCATCGTTTACTAAGGGAGTGTTCTAAATTCCATCCCAAAGGGGGTGAAGTGGGGAATGAATATATATCGCCATTTAGGCCATTTTGAAGCTAGAAATACGAGAATTGGTATTTTATTTCTCGGTTAGAACTAAAATAATACGTGCATCGGCATTTTTGGAAAAACAACCATTAAGGTTCAAATGGTTCAAATGGCTCTGAGCACTATGCGACTTAACTTCTGAGGTCATCAGTCGCCTAGAACTTAGAACTAATTAAACCTAACTAACCTAAGGACATCACACACATCCATGCCCGAGGCAGGATTCGAACCTCCAACCGTAGCGGTCGCGCGGTTCCAGACTGTAGCGCCTAGAACCGCACGGCCGGCAACCATTAAGGCATTAAAATAGTGGGTGAAAGTTTCTTTCTGAAAATAAATCATTATTAAAGTGCTAATAAAACATTTTAAATCTATATCTATGAAAATTGGTATCTGACTTGACTATCAGATTTGAAACGAAATGATAGAGTGTTTTTGGAAATTCAATTCTTAAGAAAGTGAAGTAGGAGATGAAAATTTTTATGAAAATATTTCGTTATGAACGCGTTTTCAAAACTAAATCTAAGGAACTCTGTGTTTAGCTTCTCAGTTAAAATAAGACGTGTTTTAAACGAGGAGCAGGAAATTATATAGTTTAACGTCCCGTCGACAGCTAGGTTATTAGAGATAGAGCAGAAGCTCCAAGTACGGAAGGATGGAAATGGAAATCGCACATGATGTTTTCAAACTTTCCATCCTGGCAGCGCTTTAGGGAAATTACACAATACCTAAAAATGGATGGCCGGACGGGGATTTGAACCCATCCTCCTTTCGAATGCTAATCCAATGTGCTAACCACTGCGCCACTGTGCTCAATGATATGTGTTTCGTTGTTTTTCGAAATTCAACCCCTAAGGGCGTAAAATAGAGGATGAAATTTTTATGAAAACATTTCGTTACAGTAAAGTATTTGTAAAGCTAAGTCTATGAACGTTGGTACTTGACTTTTAAATAAATATGTGTTAGGGGATGATAGTTTCTATGGAAATATCACCACAAGAACTGAAAAGGCAGGATTAACAAAGACCTCCGACTCTAGCTACCAGAATCGTTTTTTGTCAGAAGTGCATTCGGAAAGACCGCGCTTTTATAAGCCTTCATCAGCGTGAAAAGTTTAGATGTTGCAATTTGTGAACAACAAAAATTCGATTAAAGAAGAAGAGAAACGATGTGCGCAGACCATACAGTATATGTACACTGATAAGCGAACACATTCTGGTCACCGTCCACTGTCAGGCTGGATGCAACTCGGTGACGTTGCGGACACGTGAAGCAATATGGAAAGCAGACCGTTCGGGGCACACTGTTAAAAACGGGTTTTCCTAGCTAACAAGTCCTGTGTATTCCCACGTCGACCCAATGACATCGTCATTTACGATTGCAGTGGCCACGGTATCATCGAGGATGGACCGTGGATCAGTGGAAATGTGTCGCCATGGTAGGATGAATCAGCATTTTAGTTTCGCCAGGGCGTCCGTATACACCGTCATCCAAACGAATTGTTGCTCCGAACAAGCATTGGCCAGGGATGTGCTTCAACTGTGGTACTGTACTATGAGCAACGTTCACCATGGCTTCCATGGACCCGTTATAGTAATCGAAGGCACCATGACAGCTGTGGACTACGGGAACATCAGTGTGGCTCTCCTCCATCTCTCCACGCATGATGTCTTCCCCGACGGCGATGACATCTTCCAGCACGATAGCTGTCCGTGCCACAGGGACAGAATCACGCAACAGCGGTTTAAGGGCCACGATAGTATAGTATGTCTTGGCCACCAATTCGCCTTGTTTAATCTCGATGGGGCACAACTTGTTTATTCTCGATGGGACACAATTGGGACGCTGTCGGGCACCAGATCCGCGCCCACAATCCATCGGCCCAGAATTTACGAGAATTGCCAAGGGCTAGTCGAATCCATACCACGTAGAATCACTACTGTATTGCGTTCCGAAGGTGGATCAACACATTTTTAACAGGCGGTGATAATGTCCTGGCTCATCAGTGTACGTGGTGTTTAAGCTCTGTCTGAGACTCTCATTTGGTTAATGATAATGCAGCTGACTGAAAGAAGCTTATACAGGGTGATTATAATTAACCTTCCATTACTTGAACGAATGTAAACGGAAAACTATTTACCGGGTGCCCAACGTTATAGGAGTGATGTTCCAAGCTGCTGTGAATGCAGATGGGCGTCACATTGAGCAATGTTTGTAACCTGATACGTGTACATGGTATGCAGTTAATAAATGTTACCCTATCATGTGGAAATTAATGTGTTTCAATCTATGGTTTATTCGTTATTCCTCTTCCACATGTCTTTACAAATATTTACACAAAGTTTCATTGTCCTACGATCACTCGTTTTTCATGGGCGCCGTCTCAAGTAGCGAAAGTTTAATTATAGCCATACTGTACTTGCAACTTAATAAAAGTAGTCGATTATTTACGTGTGTTATTAATTTAAGCCTTTAAGTGACACTGGTAAATAAATATAGCACTGGAACTGCCATGTATTTACAATCCACAGTGTTTTTCTACTCTCGTTCACTACAAATATTTACCACGCCATAACTCATGAGGGACTTAGAAATAAATAATAAACTGATCAGTTTTATTACTTACTATTCCCAAAGAGTTAGTTTAATATAGTGGCAATAGTATGTGTGCCAGTACCTTTAGGTAGAATCTGTTCTTAATAGACATTTCAATCGCAAAGAAGAGAGAGTATTAAAGTTTTCTCTGAAAAAATAAAATAAAATAAAAGTTTCCACAGATAAAAGAAAATAACGAAATTCGCATCGTGTGTTTCTCCAGCTACGAAACTCAGAAATTTTCCTTCAGTAACTGACCTTAAACAGTAGTCAATAAAAATATATTTAAAATAATCACACTACTGGCCATTAAAATTGCTACACCGAGAAGAAATGCCCATGATAAACGGGTATTCATCGGACAAATATTTTATACTAGAACTGACATGTGATTACATTTTCACGCAATTAGGGTGCATAGATCGTGAGAAATCAGTACCCAGAATAACGGCCTTGATACGCCTGGGAATTGAGTCAAACAGAGCCTGGATGGCGTGTACAGGTACTTCTGTCCATACAGCTTCAACACGATACAACAGTTCACCAAGACTAGTGACTGGCGTATTGTGACGAGCCAGTTGCTCGGCCACCATTGACCAGACGTTTTCAATTGGTGAGAGATCTGGAGAATGTGCTGGCCAGGGCAGCAGTCGAACATTTTCTGTATCCGGAAAGGCCCGTACAGGACCGGCAATATGCGGTCGTGCATTATCCTGCTGAAATGTAGAGTTTCGCAGGGATGGAATGAAGGGTAGGGCCACGGCTCGTAACACATTTGAAATGTAACGTCCAGTATTCAAAGTGCCATCAATGCCAACAAGAGGTGATTGAGACGTGTAACCAATGGCACCCCATACCATCACGCCGGGTGATACGCCAGGATAGCGATGACGAATACACGCTTCCAATGTGTGTTCACCGCGATGTCGCCAAACACGGATGCGACCATCATGATGCTATAAACAGAACCTGGATTCATCCGAAAAAATGACGTTTTGCCATTCATGCACCCAGGTTCGTCGTTGAGTACACCACCGCAGGCGCTCCTGTCTGTGATGCAGCGTCAAGGGTAACCGCAGCCATGGTCTCCGAGCTGATAGTCCGTGCTGCTGCAAACGTTGAACTGTCGGTGTAGATGTGTTTGTTGTCTGGCAAACGCCCCATCTGTTGACTCAGGGAACGACACGTGGCTGCACGATCCGTTACATCCATGCGGATATGGTGCCCGTCACCTCGACTGCTAGTGATACGAGGCCGTTGGATCCAGCACGGCGTTCCGTATTACCCTCCTGAAACCATCGATTCCATATTCTGCGAACATTCATTGGATCTCTACCAACGCGAGCAGCAATGTCGCGATACGATAAACCGCAATCGCGACAGGCTACAATTAGACCTTTATCAAAGTCGGAAACGTGATGGTACGCATTTCTCCTCCTTACACGAGGCATCACAACAACGTTTCGCCAGGCAACGCCGGTCAACTGCTGTTTGTGTATGAGAAATCGGTTGCAAACTTTCCTCATGTCGGCACGTTGTAGCTGTCGCCACCGGCGCCAACCTTGTGTGAATGCTCTGAAAAGCGAATCATTTGCATATCACTGCATCTTCTTCCTGTTAGTTAAATTTCGCGTCTGTAGTACATCTTCGTGGGTAGCAATTGTAATGGCGAGTAGAGTATTTAACACGTCTAATAATAGGAAATGAACGCAACACTGAACGCTGTTGACTAGACACGGTATTAGTTAGGACATATAAACTAAACTGCGTCTGAAGACGTCTCGGAAGACCCAATGGTGCTCACCGACCGCCGTATCATGCTACATCTACATCTACATGACTATTCTGCAATTCACATTTAATTGCTTGGCAGAGGGTTCATCGAACCACAATCATACTATCTCTCTACTATTCCACTCCCGAACAGCGAGCGGGAAAAACGAACACCTAAACCTTTCTGTTCGAGCTCTGATTTCTCTTATTTTATTTTGATGATCATTCCTACCTATGTAGGTTGGGCTCAACAAAATATTTTCGCATTCGGAAGAGAAAGTTGGTGACTGAAATTTCGTAAAAAGGTCTCGCCGCGACGAAAAACGTCTATGCTTTAATGACTTCCATCCCAACTCGTGTATCATATCTGCCACACTCTCTCCCCTATAACGTGATAATACAAAACGAGCTGCCCTTTTTTGCACCCTTTCGATGTCCTCCGTCAATCCCACCTGGTAAGGATCCCACACCGCGCAGCAATATTCTAACAGAGGACGAACGAGTGTAGTGTAAGCTGTCTCTTTAGTGGACTTGTTGCATCTTCTAAGTGTCCTGCCAATGAAACGCAACCTTTGGCTCGCCTTCCCGACAATATTGTCTATGTGGTCCTTCCAACTGAAGTTGTTCGTAATTTTAACACCCAAGTACTTAGTTGAATTGACAGCCTTGAGAATTGTACTATTTATCGAGTAATCGAATTCCAACGGATTTCTTTTGGAACTCATGTGGATCATCTCACACTTTTCGTTATTTAGCGTCAACTGCCACCTGACACACCATACAGTAATCTTTTCTAAATCGCTTTGCAACTGATACTGGTCTTCGGATGACCTTACTAGACGGTAAATTACAGCATCATCTGCGAACAGTCTAAGAGAACTGCTCAGATTGTCACCCAGGTCATTTATATAGATCAGGAACAGTAGAGGTCCCAGAACGCTTCCCTGGGGAACACCTGATATCATTTCAGTTTTACTCGATGATTTGCCGTCTATTACTACGAACTGCGACCTTCCTGATAGGAAATCACGAATCCAGTCGCACAACTGAGACGATACCCCATAGCTCCGCAGCTTGATTAGAAGTCGCTTATGAGGAACGGTGTCAAAAGCTTTCCGGAAATCTAGAAATACGGAATCAACTTGAGATCCCCTGTCGATAGCGGCCATTACTTCGTGCGAATAAAGAGCTAGCTCAGCCTATAGGCGTTACTGGATGCAGATATGGAGGGGCGTAACGTCAGCACACCGTTCTCCCGGCCGTTGTCGATTTTCGAGAGCAGAACAGCTACTTCTCGAGTAAGTAGCTGCTCAATAGGCGTCACAAGGGCTGAGTGCACCCCGCTTGCCAACAGCGCTCGGAAGACCAGTCGGTCAAACACCGACGTGTTAGCCAAACCCGACAGCGCTTCGGTGATCCGACGGTAACCGGTGTTACCACTGTGGCAAGGCCGTTGGCATAGTTAGGACATGTAAAGGTATTTTAATGTCTTTCAATGGCTCCAACCACGAGTATTGGCAATGTTAATCATCTTTTTATAAGCACGACGCGTTTCGAGAAATCGTACTCCCTTTATCAGACAAAGCATACTTAAGAATCTTAAAAACTTAACGCAAGAGGAATGAAAAACGAATAAAATCAGCCTTGTCACACCATACAATATCAGACTAATTGTCCAAGTACGATGAACACAATTAGTCTGATATACTCGTATTATGGTGTGACAGGACTAATCTTATTCTGTTTTATTCATCTTCTGCAAGTTTGTAAGATTCTTACGTGGGTTTTGCCTGATAATAACAATAGGATTTCTGTAAACACATCTTGTGTCTAATAATGTGATTAGCATTACTGAGTGTAGTGGTTGAACCTGGCAAATAACTTTAAAAATACAGATAAAGTAAGACAACGTATGTTACAAATTTTTAAGATACATTCTTTGAATTTTGTATATACAACTACTTTCACATTTCAGTTTGTAGTGATCTGAAATGAGTGAACAAACATACCTTCTGAATAGTTTATGCGTAAATTTAGGTGTCAAGTGTAACTCGACAGTATGTGGTGATTTCTTGCAAGAAAGACAGTTGCTGTGGCGAGAAATTAATATCCTAGCTGACACACTTCTAAGATACGTTGATGAGGGGAGTTCATAAAAATTCTTATTTATGGCTGGAAACAGCGCGAATTTCTGAATGAATGTGCGCGTATGTAATGGAAGCAAAGTTCGTTTTCTCTTGCTCGTGTAACTGTTTCCTAGTTGTATCACTTGGTGTCATACTATACCAAATACAAACAATTGTGGTGGGTAACTTGGCAGCGCCTGCAGTGTGGAAGGGAAATCAACGAAGAAAAGTTATGATGAAGTATTGAATATGTGTGAAGATGATGAGTTTACTGATGAATATGTGAAATAACTGAAAAAGATTGTTTCAGGGTGGTCACGCAGATCTAGGAGACGGACCAAGAAGTACCATATCGTCTCCAATGGAGGAGCCAAGATTTATGGCAATGCTGGAAAGTACGGTGTTGCCAGTGGGTGCATTACCACCCAAAAAATTGTCGGAGAGGATGGTATTCAATGCACAAGATCTTGCATTATGTACTGCATCTGGGACTGATCACAATGAACGAATGTTGGGATCGTCATTATGACCCAGCGACAAATAAAAGGAACAAACAGAGGAAACTCAAATTCTCTTCCAACAAAGAAAGCAAAGCTTTCTTCTGGGGAAGTTACGCTTTCTGTTTGGCTTTGGCAGAGAGTGATTCTCAGCGACTAAGCAATAAAGTGACAAGGCATTACAACCAAGTATTACGAAAGGTTTCGGACCAATCTGTGGCTTGAGAACAAGCAGAAGACGAGAGGAATGATTACGAAAAGTAAGCGATTCCAGCATGACAGCGCCCACGCTCACACTGCTGAAGGCACTGTGCCTCTTGGTTGGCGCCTATAGCATAAAATGATAAAACTTCTGTCTTCTTGCTCGGATCTGACAGCCAGTGATTTCTTCTTCTTTTGAAGAGAAACTTCATTGACAACACGGAAAACTTTTTCTATGAGTCTACACTAGCATTTCCGCTGTCATGACATATAAAATGTGCAAACTGCGCGACAATCACTCGTACGTCTCTTATAGCCATACCTCATGCGCGCAGTGCTAACCTCATCCTTCAGACGGTACTCATCTTCCGCAGTTCTCCGAACGCGCAGTTTCCTCGCAGTAATGGAGCAGTTTTCTTTAATGAACTGGTGAAATTTTATGAGCTGTTGCCACATCTCGCCGGGCACAACTTCACTTTATGCTCGGTAAGAGCTGCGGAGAGCCCTCTGCTACATTCGTGCCGGGCGAGGTATTTTTTACAGTAGAGCGCCGTGCAAGTGCCCAAACCTCTAGGGAGGAGGGGTCCCCTCACGAAACAGTAATTTTTGTTGTATGTTGTAAAGTAAAGGTCTTCTCACTGGAATCTCATTCTGATGACGGGAGCATTTCCACATTTCTGTTGTGTAAAACTTTGATACATAAATTTCTAAGTGTTGTTCCAGAGCACTATTACAACATTATAACGCACATTAAATTCATTATCATGTGTAACGTCTGCATTTACCTCTGATGTGAAATGAAGAGGTATGTTGAAGGTTAATATGGTTCCATCTCGGCTATTATTGCTTGCTTTGCAAGTATTTTTATTTACTGCATTTCGTTCGACTGGCCAATTTTAGCCTTCCAGGCTACTTTCTAGTGCTACGTACACATCGAAAGAACAAATTACAAATCTGGATTTTTTTATAAAATAAGTTTCTCTTCCTGGCCACACAAAAATATTTTGAATTAGCGCAATGTATAAGTTTTTACTTACAGGCAGCAAAAGACCAATAGCATGCAGATATATACTCGTTCCCAACATATACCGAGGTACGTGGAAGCACGGACGGTAACTTATCAGAACAGTCGTTTCGAAAGCGGAAGCATAAACGTTGCATGTGTCAAATTTGAGAAAGTTACCAGAATGCAGTAATGATCACTGTTAACGCTATAAACCATAAGCACTTGATGTAATCATATTCACAATGACAAACTGTCAAAGCTGTTCGCATGGGAAGGAAATTAAGTGAAGACACGGTACAATCCACAGCTGTCCAGCACCGTATCATCGGTCAGTGCGAAAGTAAGAAATCAAGTGTTTAGTTATGCGTTTATAGCATTAGTTTTCCAACACCTATTTTTGTAATTTGATGCTTGCAACGATTGATCTCTCGCTTTCGAAACGACAATTCGTATTGCTTCCAGTCTGATACACTGCTAGATGCTGTCGGCCAATTCATGCCCGTAAAATTTACAAACATACAGGTTCTGTTAATTAAAACATTTTTTGTGTCAGGAAGCCAAATATAATTTATAATTTTTTTCTATATATGTAATTTGTTCTTTCTATGGGTAGACAGCACTTAAGAATGTCCAGTGTGGCCGAAATTGGCCCGTTGTGTAAAATGTTGCATATAGAAATATTTGCGCCAATCAGTAACACCCGAGGTGGAAACATGTTAACCTTAAATAAATTCGTATCTGTGTCATCCCATATGCTGAAAATTATCGACGTAGTTAATTCAAATCCTATAGATCAACGACACGACTTCTATCGAAATGGTGTACATTAAGGCGCAGTATAACAATCCTTTAAGGTAGAATTTATTCAGATAGTACCATATAGTAAACTAATTGTTTTGAGCTAAGGAACCAATGATTCAAAATGAATATTTCAGGCGCTACAATGCCTTAAATGAGCGACTTGTGTAACTCTCGCATTTATAAACTCCTTCGCACAGACTTTGCTGACGCCACCTTGAAAAACGAAACAACGCCTGTAATGTGTTGCCGGTAAATTATTTCCTAAGAGGTTACATGACGTCGTTGGTGTATGCGACGAAAATAGAAACTGAAAGTAAACTGGCTGTACGGTCCTAACTGCTTGCCTTATTGTACATTAAATGCGGACATTTGAGAGAGTTTAATAATGTATGCATTGAGACTGGAGGTCGTCACGTAACAACAGTTGTTGCGAGACTAAGTTGCAGCTATAAAGTGCATGTTGTTTATTTCAATAAAAACGAAATACTCATTTCCTTAAGTACTCAGTTTACGATACTGTAAGGCAAGTCTTATTTTCACCTCAACCGTTCGCGAAACCATGTTTTAGAGAATGACCAAGAACTCACTTATTCTCATGAGACTTCATTCACTATAAAAACGTTAGGAAAGGAAATATTTCGCGACTGAAGATTCGCTAGAAGATAAGCTGCATAAAAATAATTTCGCACCACCCTCATGACGCATAATTTTGCATTTTTCTACGCATTAGGGTACATCTGTCTGAATATTCTCTTGACGACAGTAAATTGCTATGTATAGCCACCTACGTCGTGGAGGTGAACGTAAACATGCATTCTCAGCAGAGAGCACTCTATCACCAATCTTGGACGGGGCACCGTAACTAGTGTGAACTGCTCCGTCTCAACATGGCTCGGATGCTCATATCCAACTTCACCGTTCGCTGACTGGCAACTTACGGCAAGTAGGGAAATTGCCCGCCCATTTGGCGTACATCAGAGCGATATCATTCAAACATTTAACAGCTATCGTACAACCAAAACACTGTAGATCTGCCTCGTAGCAGTCGTCCGCGGTCTACCACCGAAGATTAAACTACCCACAAATGATGGCGCGTAGGGACCCCATAGAGAACGCAACGTTAACTGCCCTGTCCCGTTTTGAAGGCAACAGGGAGGGCCGTTTCCACATGATCAGTTAGACCTCTAGACGTCCCTCACGACAAACAATGCTAACCCCACCAGCGGATGACTGTTATGTACAAGTTAAGGCTCTTGGTGACCCGTGACATCTTGGTCTGGTGAGGGGGTCTTTGACTAGCGATCAAAATGTCCTAGGTTCTGAATTCTATTCCAGACACTACTTAAATTTTGAGTGAAAATCATTAGGAATGGTGCCGAAGGCTACCGACATAAAGAGTCACCCTTGTTCTTTCAACAGCCTTGTCAAAGAGGGTGGGAGAGCGGAAAGAAACTCGGGGCGCCTCCTGCCCTTAGAATCGAAAGTTGTACGTAAATGGCAGAAAAATTAGCAATGGACAACGGCACTAAGATACAGAAGGCAACGGGGACCACAGCATTAAAGACATTTAATGTTTGTCCGCATACATGTAGCCTGTAATTGAAAAAAAGTATCATGATCTCTCCATCACTAAAATATTCAATATCAGCCCCCATTCGGATCTCTGGGATGTAACAACGACAAGAATATTGAATGACCAACGAGAGGGCAACATTCTACGACTCGGAGCGTGGAATATCGTAAGCTAGGAAATCTGAAAAGCGAAATGCAAAGGCTCAATCTAGGTGTAGTTGGATTCAGTAAAGCGAAATGGAAAGAAGACATGGATTTCTGGTCAGATGAATGTTATACCTCATTACTTTGCCCCCTTAGGAGTAGAAAAAGTCGAGATCGACGTAATTACAAATATATTTATTGTTTCCTGGGCACTCATTTGTCTTTCTCTTTTCAGAGATAAAGATAACGCCAAAGAGATAAGTTCTCAGTTAACGAGACTTAATAACGAGTTGTTCCACCATTACATAAAACGACAGCATTGCAGTTTGGCGATCTATTTGGGCAGCTATTATGTTAAAATATTTAACCAATGAAAATGTGCATACTCTTAATTATGCTGGAAGAAGAATTGAATTCAAGAAGGTAGAGGGCATTCTCATTTTTCTGTGTCTTATATGTTAATAACCCACACACATTTTATGTTCCACAGCAAAAATCGTCGACATTTGCAATATATGTATGAGATTAATACAGATTTTGTACTGTCCAAAGTGAATTAGTTTATATGCTAAACTCTGGTCAAGTTGTATTAGAGACGAAGTAATAACTTTGTTTCGAAAACGATAAGGGGATACTACAAAGAAGGCTTGGTTCATGAAAGATGAAAGGAATTTAAAAAATTTAAAATAAATTGTTTTAAACATTGAACATTACTTGTACGAATTTTTGTCGGATAACTAATACTTTTTCGTAAATTTTGTTGCATGAACCGCAACGATTCAGCTAAGATAAACGGCAAGGAAATTCAGACGGAACATAATCGCAAAAATAAACATCTGCACCAGGTGAGCAAAATATCTGCAAGCTGTAAAATTTTTTATATTTATCGTGGATCTCACAGTAGGAGATTCCGCAGTAAATTGTAGTAATAATTTTCAGTCCAAAATTAAAAGAAATTAATAATAGTAATTACATTGGGTAAGGTTTTGTAGATACTAATAAATACTGGTACAATATATGTAAAGTCAACCACCCACTGTTGTGTGCGAAGCTAAAGGTCGTTTTATACCTCGATTAGGCAGTGTTGCATGCAGATACCATTTCAATAAGAAGCACTGACATTTTTGCAGAAAAAGAAGTCATTTAAAAAGAATAGAACCTTTTAAAAAAATAGACATAGATCTGCAAAGTGGTACCCGGTCTCAGCCGTAAGTCTACGAGTCATCGACTACCGAGACTGTAATTGGAAGCACAACTGCGCAAGTTTACCAGTACAAGTTTTTCAGATGATTTTGAAAATAGGGTCAACTGTACGCATAGTAACTAATATCGCCCATGAACCAAAAATTATTTAAAAAAATAGTTGGGGAAATCGAATTAATTGTAGCTGAGCAAACCGACTGGTGGAGGAGCAAGCTTCAGTTATCCGGACAACACAAAATTCGTACTGTTGGAAAGACAATACTTCCAACGAGATAGAGAAACATAATGACAGTAAACTTGAAAGACAAGTTTCTGCAATCAGTTTAGAAATGTCCGATTGGACAGAAGAGAAAAATAAAGAAAGTGTAGAAACGATCAACAGTAAAATAGCCATTTCTGAACGAGCACAAAACATGCACATCTCAAAGTGGTGTTGCAATGAAAAACAACGGATCCATAGTTAGTTAAGAATGTATCTGCATAAACATTTGAGCGACACAGAAGCATGTGTTGCCAAAATCGTGGCAAAACGACTAATAAAGAAATTAACGAACTCAAGACAGTATGACACGATTGGATGCTGGTACATCTGACGCCAAGATTAGGCTGTAACTCTAATAGACACAATCAAAATAAAAATGGTACCGACAACAAACCGCGAAATGTAGCGAACTCTTAACTTTATGTCAAGACAATATCATCAATCTTAGCAACAAATAACCCTGAGTTAATAACGAGCATCAAAACCAATTCAGATATTAGTGAACACCGGGTTGTCGTAGCGAAACTGAATACTGTAATCCCTAAATCCTCGAAAAATAAGCGAAAAATATACCTATTCAAAAAAGCAAATAAAAATTCACTTGACGCCTTCCTGAGAGACAATCTCCACTCATTCCAAATTAATATTATAAGTGTAGACCAGATGTGGTTTAAATTCAAACAAATAGTATTGGTAGTAATTGCGAAATTTATTCCAAATAAATTAACAAACGATGGAGCTGATCCTTCTTGGCATACAAAACGGGTTAAAACACTGTTGCAGAAACAACGAAACAAACATGCCAAATTTAAACAGACGCAAAATCCCCTAGATTGGCGGTCTTTTACAGAAGCTCGAAATTTAGCGCAGACTTCAATGCTACATGCCTATAACACTTTCCAGAACGAAACTTTGTCTCGAAACCTGGCAGAAAATCCAAAGAGATTCTAGTCATATGTGAAGTACGTTAGCGGCAAGAAACAATCAATGCGTTCTCTGTGCGATAGCAATGGAGATACTATCGAAGACAGCGCTTCCAAAGCAGAGTTACTAAACACAGCCTTCCGAAATGTCTTAACAAAAGATGACGAAGTAAATATTCCAGGATTGGAACCGAGAACAGCTGCCAACATGAGTAACGTAGAAGTAAATATCCTCGGAGTAGTGAAGCAACTTAAATCACTTAATAAAAGCAAGTCTTCTCGTCCAGACTACATACCAATTAGGTTCGTTTCGGAGTATGCTGATGCATTAGCTCCATACTTAACAATCATATACAACCGTTCGCTCGACTAAAGATCCGTAGGCCGGCCCCGGTGGTCTCGCGGTTCTAGGTGCTCAGTCCGGAGAGGCGTGACTGCTACGGTCGCAGGTTCGAATCCTGCCTCGGGCATGGATGTGTGTGATGTCCTTAGGTTAGTTAGGTTTAAGTAGTTCTAAGTTCTAGGGGTCTGATGACCACAGCTGTTAAGTCCCATAGTGCTCAGAGCCATTTTAAAGATCCGTACCCAAAGACTGCAAAGGTCACACCAATATGCAAGAAAGGTAGTAGGAGTAATCCACTAAATTACAGGCCCATATCGTTAACGTCGATATGCAGCAGGATTTTAGAACATATATTGTGTTCGAACATTGTGAATTACCTCGAAGAAAACGGTCTATTGACACACAGTCAACATGGGTTTAGAAAACATTGTTCCTCTGAAACACAACTATCTCTTTATTCACATGAAGTGTTGTGTGCTATTGACAAGGGATTTCAGATCTATTCCGTATTTCTGGACTTCCGGAAGGCCTTTGACACTGTACCACCGAAGCGGCTCGTAGTGAAATTGCGTGCTTATGGAATATCGTCTCAGTCATGTGACTGGATTTGTGATTTCCTGTCAGAGAGGTCACAGTTCGTAGTAATTGACGGAAAGTCATAGAGTAAAACAGAAGTGATTTCTGGCGTTCCCCAAGGTAGTGTGACAGGTCCTTTGCTGTTCCTTATTTATATTAAAGATTTTGGAGACACTCTGAACAGCCATCTTCGCTTGTTTGCAGATGACGCTGTCGTTTATCGACTAATAAAGTCATCAGAAGATCAAAACAAACTGCAAAACGATTTAAAAAAGATATCTGAATGGTACGAAAAGTGGCAGTTGACCCTAAATAACGAAAAGTGTGAGGTGATCCACACGAGTGCTAAAGGGAACTCGTTGAACTTCGGTTACACGATAAATCAGTCTAAGCTAAAAGCCGTAAATTCAACTAAATACCTTGGTATTACAATTACGAACAACTTACATTGGAAGGACCACAGAAAATGTTGTGGGGAAGGCTAACCAAAGACTTCGGTTTATTGGCAGGACACTTAGAAAATGCAACAGATCTGCTAAGGAGACTGCCTACACTACGCTTGTCTGTCCTCTTTTTAAAATACTGCTGCGCGATGTGGGATCCTTACCAGATAGGACTGACGTAGTACATCGAAAAAGTTCAAAGAAAGGCAACACGTTTTGTATTATCGCGAAATATGGGAGAGAGTGTCACAGAAATGATACAGGTTTTGGGCTGGACATCATTTAAAGAAAGGCTTTTTTCGTTGCGACGGAATCTTCTCACGAAATTCCAATCACCAACTTTCTCCTCCGTATGCGAAAGTATTTTGTTGATACCGACCTACATAGGGACGAACGATCACCACGATAATATATGGGAAATCAGAGCTCGTACGGAAAGATATAGATGTTCATTCTTTCCGCGCGCTATACGAGATTGGAATAATAGAGAATTGTGAAGGTGGTTCGATGAACCCTCTGTCAGGCACTTAAATATGATTTGCAGAGTATCGATGTAGAAGTAGATATATTCCTGTCTGTAGAAGATAACTGGTTTCGATAGAGGTAGTTCGCTGCCTATACCGTGACAACGAGATTCACTTAAGAGCCAAAGAAACTGGTACACCTTCCTAACGTCGTGTAGGGGCACCCGCGAGCACGCAGAACTGCCACAACACGACGCAGCATGGACACGACTAATTTCTGAAGTTGTGCTCAAAGGAACGGATACCATGAATCCTGCAAGGCTTCAATAAATCAGTAAGAGTACGCTGGGGTGGAGAACTTTTCTGAACAGCACGTTGCAAGGCGTGCCAGATATGCTCAATAATGTTCATGTCTGGGGAGTTCGGCAGCTACTGGAGATGTTTAAACTCAAAAGAGTGTTCCTGAAGTCCCTGTGTAGCAATTTTGGGCCTATGAGGTGTCGCATTGGCCTGCTGTAACAGCACAAGTCCGTCGGAATACACTTTGGACATGAATGTATGCAGGTGATCAGACAGGATGCTTACGTAAGTTTATCTAGTTGTCTCAAGCGTCCTATATCACTCCAACTGCCCACGTCCCACACCATTACAGGTCCTCCACCAGCATGAACAGTCCCCTTGCAGACATGCAGGGTCAATGGAGTCATGAAGTCGTCTCCAAACTCGCACACGTCCATCCCCTCAATACAATCTGTGATGAGACTCATCCGACCAGGCAACATGTTTCCAGCCATCAGCAGTCCAATGTTGGTGTTGACGGGCCTAGAAGAAGTGTAAAGCTTTATGTAGTGAAGTCATCAAGGGTACACGAGTAGACCTTCGGCTCAGAAAGCCCATATCGATGATGTTTCGTTGAATGGTTCGCACACTGACATTTGTTGGTGTCCCAGCATTGAAACCTGCAGCAATTTGCGGAAGGGTTGCACTTCTGTCACGCTGAACGACTCTCTTCATTTGCCGTTGGTCCCAATCATGCAGGATCTTTTTCCGGCCGCAGCGATGTCGGAGATTTGATGTTTTACCGGATTCCTGATATTCACGGTATATTCGTGAATGGTCGTAAATGACCACTTCATCGCTATCTCGAAGATGCAGTGTCCCACCGCCCGTGCGGCGACTATACACCACGTTCAAACTCACTTAAATCCTGATAACCTGCCATTGTAGCAGCAGTAGCCGATCTAACAACTACACCAGATACTAGTTGTCTTAAACAGATGGTGCCGACCGCAGCGCCGTATTCTGCCTGTTTACATATCTCTGTATTTCAACATACATACCTATACCAGTTCCTTTGGCGCTTCAGCGTATCTATAAAGGCTTTTAAAAGTGTCATTCTGAATAGATGGAATGAAATCCAGAAGATTAAAGTTGCGCCGGGTTACATGCAGGGGGCTGCACTATGAGCCAACAAAGAATGAAAAAAATGTTCATCATTTGACAACATTTTCCTAGTTGAGTATACTGGTCTTAGGATCATCAGGAGAGGCTAAGGAAAGAAGTGTTCAACCGCACTGCAGCCAATGCGAAGCAATGCACGCTGCATGTCTACTTTGAGAAATATTTGAATACTAGGATCAAGAAATGGCATCCACTGACACGCTAAAAATACTGATGGGAAATCTCCCACTGCACGATTACTGTTCCTGACTATGATGTGGTTGAATTTTTATCAACTGTTGACACAATCGACTTTGATGAAGAAAGGTGAAGTGTCAAAGGCAATGCACAAGCTTCGCATGGTAATAGTAGTTCTTGTGACAATTCACGAGACAAGCATTCATCCTCGACGTGACAAAATATGTACGGCAAATGGCAGATAATAATAACGAAAACCAACACAGCTTAAAGGCTCAAAACAATGGAAGGTGGAAAAATAAACACAATGGGTGTTACCACCTTGGCTCTAACAATAAAGAACACAATCAGGATCATGATAAGTTTTTACAGCTCAAGAAGCACCGAAGAAACTGATTTGGCTTACACACTTTGTGTTGGGCCACTCTGGCATTTTAAAACGAACCAACAAGCTGAATGAGTATTGTCGTTTCCCAAATATGCACCAAAAGGTTTAATGGGCAGTTAAAACTTGTCCTATCAGTCAAAAAACCAAAGCTTCAAACTTTTGCCACAAGGTTTATTTACATCCGAGTGTTCCAACAAAACCAATGAAGCTTGTCGCCATTGATATTTATGGATCACTTCCGTGAGCAAACGCTTGAGTGCTATACATGGAAGCCTTGTATAGTGTAGGCAGTATATATTTGTATTTGAATGCAATATGCCATTCTATGAGCACATCTCTCACTCGATGCATATGCAATATGCCATTCAATGAGCACATCTCTCACTGATGCATTCAATCAGATTACCTAGTGAAAGTTGGCAAGTCTGAAGGACTGCTCTCCGATACTGGTAGTCAGTTTTTAACTGATAAGCTGAAAAATTTCTGAAGAGAAAATCGCATCAAACAAATTTTAATCTCTAAACAGTATCCTGAAAGTAACCTTGCAGGGGAATGCTTTGTAATTATCTCGTTTCATGCAAATGTGACCTGTTACTGAAAAGCAAGCAGATGGCTTGAGCATTTAGAATCATTTGAGAAAACTGTAAATAATATTCTTGTACTGTGGATAAAGTTAGACAAAAATGGTCGCCTTATCCACAAAAGCAACTCAACATAAAAGGCATTTCGATAAAAAGGTCATCCAGGTACAAATTATTAAATTGGTAAACTGGCTATAATACAACACCAAGTAAAATATTCCCTGACTGACAAGAAAATAGACAAGCTGAAATGTAACTTGTCAATCTCTTCTTGTTATTGTTGTTGTGGTCTCCAGTCCTGAGACTGGTTTGATGCAGCTCTCCATGTTACTCTATCCTGTGCAAGCCTCTTCATCTCCCAGTACCCACTGCAACCTACATCCTTCTGTAAATGGCACAACTCCAGTAATAAATATAGACTTTGAACAGAAGTCTGTAGCTAAGGTAGAATTTTCAAAATTTTTAGGTGTGTCCATTGATGAGAGGATAAACTGGAAGCAACACATTGATGGTCTGCTGAAACGGCTGAGTTCGGCTACGTATGCCATTAGGGTTATTGCAAATTTTGGTGATAAGAATCTCAGTAAATTAGCTTACTATGCCTACTTTCATTCAGTGCTTTAGTATGGTATCATATTCTGGGGTAATTCATCGTTGAGTAGAAAAGTATTCATTGCTCAAAAACGTGTAATCAGAATAATTGCTGGAGTCCACCCACGGTCATCCTGGAGACATCTATTTAAGGATCTAGGGATCCTCACAGTAACCTCACAGTATATATATTCACTTATGAAATTTGTTGTTAATAATCCAGCCCAGTTCAAGAATAATAGCAGTGTGCATAGCTATAACACCAGGAGAAAGGATGATCTTCATTATGCATGGTTAAATCTGACTTTGGCACACAAGGGGGTAAATTTTTCTGCCACAAAAGTCTTTGGTCACCTACCAAATAGCATCAAAAGCCTGACAGATAGTCAACCAACATTTAAAAATAAATTAAAAGAATTTGTAGATGACAACTCCTTCTACTCATTGGCTGAATTTCTGATATAAATTAAGGGAGGGAAAAAAATTAACTTAAGCATTAGTGCCATGCAATATTTTGTGTAATGTAATATCTTGTACAGACATCTTTCTTTAACCTGACACGTTCCACATCATAACAAAGTGTCGTATTCATGATCTATGGAACAAGTATTAATCTAATCTAATCTATCTGCGTAGTATAGTCATCTCTTGGTCTCCCTCTACGATTTTTACCCTCCACGGTGCCATCCAATACTAAATTGGTGATCCCTTGATGCCTCAGAACATGTCCTACCAACCGATCCCTTCTTCTGGTCAAGTTGTGCCACAAACTTCTCTTCTCCCCAATTCTATTCAATACTTCCTCATTAGTTATGTGATCTACCCATCTAATCTTCAGCATTCTTCTGTAGCACCACATTTCGAAAGCTTCTATTCTCTTCTTATCCAAACTATTTATCGTCCATGTTTCACTTTCATACATGGCTACACCCATACAAACACTTTCAGAAATGTCTTCCTCACACTTAAATCTATACTCGATGTTAACAAATTTCTCGTCTTCAGAAACGCTTTCCTTGCCATTGCCAGTCTACATTTTATATCCTCTCTACTTCGACCATCATCGGTTATTTTGCTCCCCAAATAGCAAAACTCCTTTGCTACTTTAAGTGTCTCATTTCCTAATCTAATTCCCTCAATATCACCCGACTTCATTCGACTACATTCCATTATCCTCGTTTTGCTTTTGTTGATGTTCATCTTATATCCTCCTTTCAAGATACAATCCATTCCGTTTAACTGCTCTTCCAAGTCCTTTGCTGTCTCTGACAGAATTACAATGTCATCGGCGAACCTCAAAGTTTATATTTCTTCTCCATGGATTTTAATACCTACTCCGAACTTTTCTTTCGTTTCCTTCACTGCTTGCTCAATATACAGATTGAATAACATCGGGGAGAGGCTACAACCCTGTCTCACTCCCTTCCCAACCTCTGCTTCCCTTTCATGTCCCTCGACTCTTATAACTGCCATCTGGTTTCTGTACAAATTGTAAATAGCCTTTCGCTCCCTGTATTTTACCCCTGCCACCTTCAGAATTTGAAAGAGAATATTCCAGTCAACATTGTCAAAAGCTTTCTATAAGTCTACAAATGCTAGAAACACAGGTTTGCCCTTCCTTAATCTAGCTTCTAAGATAAGTCGTATGGTCAGTATTGCCTCACGTGGTCCAACATTTCTACGCAAGCCAAACTGATTTCTACGGAATCGAAACTGATCTTCCCCGAGGTCGGATTCTACTAGTTTTTCCATTCGTCTGTAAAGAATTCGCGTTAGTATTTTGCAGCTGTGACTTATTAAACTGATAGTTCAGTAATTTCCACATCTGTCAACACCTGCTTTCTTTGGGATTGGAATTATTATATTCTTCTTGAATTCTGAGGGTATTTCACCTGTCTCATACATCTTGCTCACCAGATGGTAGAGTTTTGTCAGGACTGGCTCTCGCAAGGCCGTCAGTAGTTCCAATGGAATGTTGTCTACTTCGGGACCTTGTTTCGACTCAGGTCTTTCAGTGCTCTGTCAAACTCTTCACGCAGTATCATATCTCCCATTTCATCTTCCTCTACATCCTCTTCCATTTCCATAATATTGTCCTCAAGTACATCGCCCTTGTATAGACCCTCTATATACTCCTTCCACCTTTCTGCTTTCCATTCATTGCTTAGAGCTGGGTTTCCATCTGAGCTCTTGATGCTCATACAAGTGGTTCTCTTATCTCCAAAGGTCGCTTTAATTTTCCTGTAGGCAGTATCTATCTTACCCCTAGTGAGATAAGCCTCTACATCCTTACATTTGTCCTCTAGCAATCCCTGCTTAGCCATTTTGCACCTCCTGTCGATCTCATTTTTGAGACGTCTGTATTCCTTTTTGCCTGCTTCATTTACTGCATTTTTATATTTTCTCCTTTCATCAATTAAATTCAATATTTCTTCTGTTACCCAAGGATTTCTACTAGCCCTCGTCTTTTTACCTACCTGATCCTCTGCTGCCTTCACTACTTCATCCCTCAAAGATACCCATTCTTCTTCTATTGTATTTCTTTCCCCCATTCCTGTCAATTGCTCCCTTATGCTCTCCCTGAAACTCTGTACAACATCTAGTTCTTTCAGTTTATCCAGGTCCCATCTCCTTAAATTTCCACCTTTTTGCAGTTCTTCAGTTTTAATCTACAGGTCATAACCAACAGATTGTGGTCAGAGTCCACATCTGTCCCTGGAAATGTCTTACAATTTAAAACCTGGTTCCTAAATCTCTGTCTTACCATTATATAATCTACCTGAAACCTGTCAGTATCTCCAGGCTTCTTCCATGTAGACAGCCTTCTTTTATGGTTCTTGAACCAAGTGTTGGCTATGATTAAGTTGTGCTCTGTGCAAAATTCTACCAGGCGGCTTCCTCTTTCATTTCTTTGTCCCTGTCCATATTCACCTACTATGTTTCCTTCTCTCCCTTTTCCTACTACCGAATTCCAGTCACCCACGACTATTAAATTTTCGTCTCCCTTCACTATCTGAATAATTTATTTGATTTGATCATACATTTCATCAATTTCTTCATCATCTGCAGAGCTAGTTGGAATATAAACTTGTACTACTGTAGTAGGTGTGGGCTTCGTATCTATCTTAGTCACAATAATGCGTTCAGTATGCTGTTTGTGGTAGCTTACCCGCATTCCTATTTTCCTATTCATTATTAAACCTACTCCTGCATTACCCCTATTTGATTTTGTGTTTATAACCCTGTAGTCGCCTGACCAGAAGTCTTGTTCCTCCTGCCACCGAACTTCACTAATTCCCACTATATCTAACGTTAACCTTTTTAAATTTTCTAACCTACCTGCCCGATTAAGGGATCTGACATTCCATTCTCCGATCCGTAGAATGCCAGTTTTCTTTCCCCTGATAACGACATCCTCTTGAGTAATCCCCGCCCGGAGATCCGAATGGGGGACTATTTTACCTCCGGAATATTTTACCCAAGAGGACGCCATCATCATTTAATCATACAGTAAAGCTGCATGCCCTTGGGAAAAATTACGGCCTTAGTTTCCCCTTGCTTTCAGCCATTTGCAGTACCACCACAGCAAGGCCGTTTTGGTTATTGTTACAAGGCCAGATCAGTCAATCATCCAGACTGTTGCCCCTGCAACTACTGAAAAGGCTGCCTCCCCTCTTCAGGAACCACACGTTTGTCTGGCCTCTCAACAGATACCCCTCTGTTGGGGTTGAATCTACGGTACGGATATCTGTATCGCTGAGGCACGCAAGCCTCCCCACCATCGGCAAGGTCCATGGTTCATGGGGGGAGGTCTCTTCTTGTATGAAGCCAGAATCCCAGACCGTATCTGCTAAGTCTCCTCGTTCAGGAAGAATAAGGGACATAAAACCACATTATAAATGAATAAATGTACAAGATAGAAGATGCATTTTGTTTTGTAGAATACATGAAATCCCACTTCGAAAGTGATAAGGATTATGGAAACCCACATCTGTTGCTTACAATTCATAGATATTCTTAACTGCAGGATAAGCTTTCAGGGGTTTAATAGTCACATCCTTTTGTATTTGTTACGTGTGTATAATGCTGATCAACTGCAGTTAGGGACTGTTTGTCAATGGTTTGCTTTTCAATGTGAATGGTTTAATGTTCGAGCGATTGCACCCTGTCTTTTTGCTTATTGTACCAAGAAGAAGCTCAGTACAGAGTTAAGTTGTGACAGACTGATAACTGGACCAGCACTAAGAACCATGACCACCAGGTCCAGCTTGCAAACTTATAACAATAATTAATGTGGGTCTTCCTAATGAAAATGACTACTTCGTACAAGAGATGTGATTATCAGCTGAGTAAGCTTTATTTGACTGATTCCTATTAGATCATTTTGTTATGACACAGTTTACTCACGTGAATGAGTAATTTGTTATACTTTACTATAGAAGAAATGTTTCTACTAACAAATTACATCAAGGATTGTGGTATCTACAATACTTTGTTGATATTGCATCTCATGTTACATGTGCCACAGAGAAGGTTAGAGTTAAACACTGTATCAAAAAATATTATGTTGTGACTGTTGGGATATGGTAGTGTAATTACACTTGCCCAAGTGACTGTTACACCAGGCATAGAAGTCTGTGTGAGAAAGAGTACAACAGATATGCAAAGCCAGTGAATAACGTGAACTGTCTGTGGTTATGACAGCAGCCAGACTGTTCAGTTATCAATATTATTAATAAAACTTATATGAAAGTGTTAAAAACAAAACAGCAAAGATGCACTTGTGGAGAAACATTTCCCTTCAACTTAACATCCAGCCATATAAATTGCATTTTTACATCAATTATTTGTTTTCTATGACTGTTACTTTACTCATTGTCACCCTTTGTATTAATTGCTCCTTTGCGGAAAACATGTGCGATTTTACACAAAAAAAAACGTTGGTATTGTAGAGATCAATGATATCATCGCGTTACTTATATTGAATGAAATTGATATTTGTTGTACAATTTGTTCCACGTAAAACATGCTGAGCCATATACAGCATATGCTGACCCACATTGCTGTTGACAGTGCACCCAATCCCGCCATGATGCTGTTGTCGAAAAATATTTCCTGTATACCATCAAAAACGTACTGCAACCAAATGTCAAGGTAGAAAATGGATGCCATATGTACTCTGCTACCCGTTTTTGGGGTTGGTTTTCTGGCAACTACCAGGTGAATACCTGTGTGAAGATGAATCAATCCATCACCTAAACCCACGTGTCCATATTCCTGGCATTGTTAAAAAAGACAAATAAAAAGACTGTTAAACTCTATAAGAGTTACATCCATACACCAAATATGATTTACTCGAAAATGGACATCAGTGTAAACCTGAGTGTGCATTGTATAATGTATGAATTGAATGCCTTATAGCAGCAGTAGTAGTAGAGCAACCTTTGTTTTGGGCCATTTTGTTAGTGCGGGTTGCCTACATCAGAGACAGGTATGCCCAAAACGAATGTTGCTCTACTACTAACACCAACAACAATAGGTCAAGTATACATCACAAGCAGAGGGTAAAGAGACAAAGAAGGTTTATGAGGATATTGAACGCATAATTCAGTACATAAAAGAAGATGAAAATCTAACAATCATGGATTATTGGAGCGCAATAATAGGGGAAGGAATAGAGCTATAGGAGAATACTTTCTCAGTAGTAGGAATGATGAGGAGAAAGATTAATAGACTTCTGCAGTGATCTTCAACTAGTAATAACGAATACATATTCAAAGGCAACAAGAGGAGGAAGTATACTTGTAAAGGCCCAGAGACATGGGAAGATACCAGCTGGATTAAATCATTGTCAGAGAGAGATTCTGAAATTAGATATTGGGTTATAAGGCGTACCCAGGAGCGGATATAGACTCTGACCACAATTTAGTAATAATGAAAAATAGGCTAAAGTTTATGAGAACCGTCAGGAAGAATCAACTTTAAAAGAAGTGGGATACTGAACTACCAAGGAATGATGATATACCTTTGAATTCTCTGAGGCTGTAGATACTGCATTAATGAATATCATGTAGGCGGTTCAGTTGAAGGGGGATGGACATATCTAAAAACGACATTCACAGAAATTGGAAAGACAAATATAGGTACAAGGGAAGTAACTGCGAAGAACCCTTGGGTAACAGAAGAAAGACTTCAACTGATCGATGAAATAAAAAGTATAATAATACTTAGGAACAAACAAGAATACATTAATATAAGTGACTTAAGAATAAAGTAAATAACAAAAGCAGGGAAGCTACGATGAAATGGCAGGAGGAAAAATATGAAGAAACTCGCCGGAAGGACTAATTCAGCGTACAGAAAAGTCAAAACAACATCCAGTGAAATTAAAAGCAAAGGAGTCAACAATAAGAGGGAAAGAGAAATTTCAGTGTTAAACGCAGAGGAGAGTGCGGATAGCTGGAAAGAGTGCACTGAAGAAGGAACTATCTGATGATGTGTTAGAAGGGTTGGAAGTCGATGTGGATGACATAGGTGATCCAGTATTACAGCCAGACTTTAATAGAGCTTGACTGGGAATCAAATAAGGCAGATGGATGAAGTGGCTGCCAAACGACTAATCAAGTTGGTCTTTAGTATGTATGAGGCTGGAGACATACAATCTGACTTTCGAATAAAGTATCATTCATATAATCATGAAGATAGCAAGGGCAGATAAGTGCAAAAACTAGTGTGCTATCAAAATAACATCTCATGCATCGAAGTTGGTGACACAAATAGTATACAGTAGAATGGAGAACAAAATTGGGGATACGTTACAAGGCGATAAGTTTGTATTTAGAAAAGGCAACAGATAGCCAGTTCTGACGTTCTGTTTGATAATGGAAGCAAGACATCCCAACTAGGGAAAAGCTTTCGACAGTTTAAAATGGTGTAAGATGTTCGAACTTCTAAGTGAAAATGAATGATAAGGTTGGTAGACCAAGAAAGAAGTGCTTATAATTAAAAAGGGCGTAATACATGGACGCAGTCTCTGTCCCTTGTTGTCTAATCTGTTCACAAGAAGCAATGACGGAAATAAAATGCAGGTTCGAGAGTGGGATTGAAATTCAGGATGAAAGGATATCAATGACAGTGATATTCATTGATGACATCGCTATGATCAGGCAACAAGAGGAAGAATTACTGAATGGGATGAACAGTTTACTGAGCACAGAACAAGGACTAATGGTAAATCACAGACAGAAAGAAGTGATGAGAAGAGCAAGAAACGAGATTAGTGATTAATTTAGCATCAAAATTGGGGACCAAGTTGTAGATGAAGTGAATGAATTCTGCTATCTTTGAAGTGGCGGATGTCTGACACTTGGAAATAATTTTCGAATTTTCGAAGGAAATTTACATATCTACAGATATCTACAAAGTTCTATTTGTAAGTCAAGCTATACAGAAAGGCTGTGGTTATAGTGGAGCGGCGGGGCACGATCAGAACAGCGCTGGCGAAACAGGCCAGTACTGGCGCTGCAAGCAGAGCGGCGCTGAGCGAATCGAACGCGTTCGTTTCTGAGGGCGGCGACCACAGCGTTCGACTGGCTATGGGCTGCATTCGGACAACGCCGACACCGTTCGGCTGTTTCTGTGTCAGTACTGTTGCTGACACTTACGTTTTTCATTCGGTGTGCTTTACGGAACAAGCGAAACAAGTATCATCACAGCTGATTAATTTTGGACAAGTTAGCTGATGAGGTGACAGCATTATTACAAACTGCAAGTACAGAACACATTCCCTTAATATGTTATTTCTATCATTGTCTTAAAACGATAGGCAATACTGAAATTGAAGTAGCATAGCTGACAAAGACAAGAAAAGAGTGTTTTATTATGTGAAAAACGTTTTCAAAACCGTCTCATTTGGACAGCTCCATTTGAAGGCTGCTAAAGTTTCGTCCTGTCTGATAAGTGCCTTGTATAGAAAGCTCGATTTCTATTATACATTGCTTATTAATACTCAGGGATCCTTCTAAGTCAATGACAGTGTTGTGGAGAACACGTACATTTCACAATACTGTCAATAAATGCAGTTATTAGTTTCTAAAATATGCCCCACTTAGCGCTCATTTCAGTTAATCGTTGTGGTTTGGAAACGCGTTGGTCGAAGTATTCTTCCCTTGGATCTAAAACCCACCGATTACATTAGTCAACAGGCATTTTGCATTTGGGATGTGATACATCAGCTAGTATGTATTTTGGTGTGTAGAATCCGAATATACCTTTCAAAACGTTCTAACACGTACAATTTTTGAGTTTTTGAAGGTTTTTTATTTTTCGTAATCAGTATTTCACTTTTTGCTGTTCTTTTGTTCCGATGTTTAATTGTTTGTTATTGAATTGCAAAGAATAGATAGAAGATCTACAAATCGTCAGTAAATGGTTGGTGTAGTAATACAGTGGTGTGAAAGAGATCCTCAGTGAGTGTTTCCTGTGAAAGATAGTACAAACTTTTTGTTTTTAAAACTTACACCAAAAAATGGCAACTAGTAAATCTCGGTGCTATCTAAACCACTTAGACAGCTTATGTTAAGTGTGTGGGGAATTCACAACAAAAGCCCAAAGAAAACCAATCACCGATTTGGTCAAGAAGGCATATAAATCGTATCTTGATTGCCCTGTTCGTGATCAAGATAAACGTTTTGCACCTCATATTGCCTGCGTAACCTGTAGTACAACCTTAACCGAGTGGTTGAAAGGAAAACGCCGAGCCATGCCATTCGCTGTTCCGATGGTGTGGTGTGAGCCTTGTGACCATTATTCAGACTGATACTTCTGTCTTACAAATATTTCGTGACATTCAAGCAAAACTAGGCATAAAATAAAGTATCCAAATGCATCGTCAGTGCATTTGCTTGTGCTCCATGATGAGGGGTTGCCTGTTCCTGCCTGTAACTTGAAAGCCACGAAACCAGACGCCACGTCAAGTGAATCAGAAAGTATTGAACATATAGAAGAGTACTGCCCTCAATATCATGACGCTTAGCCTCAGCTCTTCAATCAGAAGGAACTGAACGATTTGGTTCTCGATCTAAAACTTTCGAAACAGCAAGCTCAACTCTTGTGGTCGAGACTCCAACAATGCAACCTTCTAGCTCCAGGAATAAAAATTTCCTATTTCAGATCAAGAGGTGCTTCCTTCGCTTAATTTTTTCGATATGCAGAATTCAGTGTGTGTATGTAGAGATGTGTAATGGTCTGATGATGCAGTTAGGTGTACAACATAATGCACAGGAGTGGCTACTGTTTACTGACTCCAGTAAAACCAGCTTTAATGCAATACTACTGCATAATGGCAATGCATTTCCGTCGGTACCTTTGGGTTACGCAATAGACATGAAAGAAACTTATGAAAGCATGGCTTTGCTGCTAGAGGCAACCATATAAATAGCAGTATTGCAGTGATTTAAAAGTTGTTGCAGTCCTTACAGGTTTACAGGCGGGATTCACGAAATACTGTTGCTTTTTGTGCCTTGGAACGGCTGTGACACCAAGAACTACTATGCAGTCCAGGAATGGCCTATAAGGACGTCATACGTTCCTGGAAACGTAAATGTGGACAATACCGCATTGGTTGAGCCCGATAAAATCATTTTGCCTCCCTTTCATATCAAGTTGGGCCTTATCAAGAACTCTGTAAAAGCTCTGTATAAAGAAGATGAGGCCTTCAATCACAAATGAAAAGTTTTCTAAATTAAGTGAAGCAAAGCTGAAAGAGGGTATATTTGTTGGACCATAAATAAGAAAATTGCTGAAAGATCCAACCTCTGATACCAAACTCACAGATATCCAATTAGCTGCTTGGTCTTCTCTTTAAGCCGTTGTGAAGGGCTTTTTGGGTAACAGAAAAGACAAAAACTATGTTACCATTGTGAATGATCTGTTGCGTAACTATAAGAACATGGGGTGTGGAATGTCGCTTAGAAGTCACATTTTACATTCTCACCTTGATTCCTTCCCGTAAAATTTGAGAGCCGTAAGCGATGAGCATGGTGAACGCTTTCACCAAGACATTCTTACCATGGAACACCATTACCAAGGCCACTGGAATCCTTCGATGATGGGTGACTACTGTTGGGGTCTTATTAGAGAGAGTGATGAAACAGCAAACAAAATAAGAGCTCCGTCGTCACATTTTTCAAAAACGAAAGACGATTAAAGATGAAAATATCTTCTGAACTAATTTTAACCTTTTATTGGCATCATGCCCATATATACATACAAAATAGTATTGATTTTAAACGTTCTGAATGTGTATTTTTGTTGGCTTAATTACGTCAGTTTTCGCTATTACAATTTTTTATTCTGCTGTGTATCTAGGAAATGTGACGTCATAGAGAAAAACTGATTTAACCTGTGTATTTAACACCCCATAATTAGGTAAATCCACTCATTTACAAACTAGATGCAGAAAAAAGTTTAAATTTGTTAACTAGTGTTATACGAATTGATAAAATGCCTCAACAATGGATATGCCTCATCTCCATTGAACACAAGAGGCAACACAGCTCATGTCTTTGACGATGAAGAGTACGGAGGTAAACTATGTTCCCCTTCTTGCTTCACACGAAATATACTAGAAGAATGAAATCTACCACCTTCTCTTTCCTCCCCGTATCATTTAACATCGATTACAATGAATTTCCTGGGAGGATCTGCAACTGCTTGTAGTATGATTAAATAAAAAGTTTTATAGTTATAAATACTGTACCAGAATTTTCTGAGAGTTTCAGAAAAATGCGTTTTCTGTCAACATCACTTTCTTTCTTTCACGGTCGTGTAACTGAGGCGGAACGTGGGGACCAGCCCGGTATTCACCTAGCGGGATGTGGAAAACCGCCTAAAAACCACATCCAGGCTGGCTGGCACACCAGCCCTCGTCGTTAACCCGCCGGGCGGATTCGATCCGGGGCTGGCGCGCCTATCCGAGAACAGGAAGCAGCGCGTTAGCGCGCTCGGCTACCCTGGCGGGCCGTTTTCTGTCAACATCACTGACTGCATTAAAAAAGTCTGTATGTTGAATAAATCATTTACAGTATTTGGAAAACCGTCTTCAGAGGCCACTCACATGCTGCGGCTGGCGGCAGTCTCACAACACATTGGTACTTGACTCCACAATTCTTGTGTTGTGTATGTCAGCACCATATCTCGAAAACTTCTTCTAGTTTCTAGAAACCTCTAGCAATTCTCGTTTCGCCAGCTGTCAATAGCCCTCGAAAATTATATTATTCCATTGAAAATAATCGTAGTTACTTGTATATCGCGCTAGATACGGAAGTTACGGACAGTAACCGCATGGCAACCTACTCTCCTCTTAGTGTGCTATCATTTGCCAAAATCTTGTTTCGATAACTCATACAGATTATGAGATAGAAGTATGTTATTAATATTTCACTCTCACTTCATCGTCAGGACACGCGAGCGGAACTGAGTGCGCTACATAAGATCCATTACTCGAGAATAGAGTGAATTACTGATTATATCCCAAGTTCAAAGAATAGTTCAGCATCTTAACTACATTTGGTATGCAGCAATATATGGCTTAACGTGCACCAAACGCAAATTCAAACTACTTTCATTGCAAACTACTGTATTCGATTTTCTTGCGGTAGCTTGCTTAAGTTTGAAATCACAATGATTATGATGATTAATGAGATGATTGGCAATCATACTGGCGTTGACGAATAATGCTGTTCTCTGTTGCGCCGTCCCACTATAATCCGGGGCTAAGAGTGTAAGTTGAAGCATCTTATCTCGTAGCATTAAAAGAAGTTAAGATTCCCAAATCACATATAATCGCCGTAAACCTTATATTGTCTGATGCAACTGATATGAACAGTGTTTCAACAAGTGTGCGGGGGAAAAAAATTGAAAGCAAGAAATCCTCTTTCTAACGATACAATACTAAGGCGATTCGATGACATGGCTGACATGTTCGTGATCAATTCAGCAAAAAGAGTTCAAGTGAACTTCAGCGTTCATTTTGATTAATCAACAGACGTAGCGCCGGCCGTGGTGGCCGTGCGGTTCTAGGCGCTGCAGCCGGAACCGCGGGACTGCTACGGTCGCAGGTTCGAATCCTGCTTGGGCATGGGTGTGTGTGATGTCCTTATGTTAGTTAGGTTTAAGTAGTTCTAAGTTCTAGGGGACTGATGACCTAAGATGTTACGTCCCATAGTGCTCAGAGCCATTTGAAGCATTTGAACAGACGTAGCGAATATGCCTAGTTCTTATGTTTTTTTTTTTTTTTTTAATTTAAATGAGAGAGGTAGTCAGCATACCTAGGGACGTGTTTCAGCCTGCTGTGCAGAATTCAATCCTGCGCTTTTAGACTCTTCTGGACACTGATGGACACCATATTGAGCCTCTTTTGTAGCAATAATAATACCGGTATGTAATGGTATGATGTACCGTGGCAGCACATTAAAAGTGTTTCAACTAAATTGATTCTGTATTATTTCTCTTCCCCAAGTCCTTGAAATTAATGCTACCAAGTTCTGCCCTTGTATGATATTCAGTTTCCGTGTTATAACGTGTTAAATAGGGAAAGTTTAATTATAACCACCCGATATATTAACATAAATTGGACAAAATGTATTGCAGTGCATACTGATAGTGAAAAGCCGAAAACAGGAAAGAACAGTGGATTAATGGGAATATTAAAAGATCATATTATACCAAAAGCAGAATGAACGCACTGCTTCCTCCACAGGCATGCTCTTGTCACAAGAAACATGACGGAAAATCTGTCAAATTCTTCGTGAAGCAGTAAAAACGATTAATTTTATTAAAAGCCGACCTTTAAAGAACAGCCTGTTTGTTAAATTATGCGATGAAATGGGCGACAATAATAAATCTCTTCTTTTCCATACAGAAGTTCGATGGTTATCGCTAGGGAAATTGTTAATCCAGTTATCGGAACTACGAGATTTTCCAGAATAAATAAACGCCATTTTCATTGCATTTGCAGAATAGTGAATGTATGTTATTGTTGGCTTACTTAATTAACGTATTTTCGCATTTAAACGGCTTGAATGTGAATTTACAAGGACGTTATAAAACATTTTATTAATGACAGACAAAGTCCGTTCTTTGGTTAAGAAGCTTGATATCTCGATTATTGGCCTTCAAAAGCAAAAACTTAGATATTTTCCCACACTCTGGATTATACTGGGAAATATATGAATGCAGAAGACATTATTACTCATCACTGTTTGGATTGCATGAAGATGCATTTACATGAGCTAAAAACTCAGTTGTAGGAGTATTTCCCGGAAGATACAAATGATTTCTCGAAGGGATGGGTACAGAATCCGTTTAGTGGAAACATTGTTGCCGCTGCCGACTTACTTCTTGAGATTCTGGACCAGCTCATCGAAATGTCTGCCGACTAAATGAAACAGGCCCAATTTACATCTGAAGATTTAAATACGTTTTGGCTTGCTCGTCGAAATGAATATGTAAATTTAGTTACAGAAGTGTTCAAAATATTAATCTATTGCGCCACGTCTTATCTCTGTGAAAAGGGATTTTCGTCTTTGGTTGCGCTAAAAATTAAATACAGAAATCGTTTCTTATCACTTGAAAACAATTTGCTTTTGTGTGTTTGTAACGTAGATCCAAATATGAAGAAGATTTTAAATGGAAAAGAAATGCAAACATCACTTTAATTTTTTTCTTTACATATTTACTTCTTCTACATAAAACATTAATAATAAATCGATTTTTTCTCATAAAATGAAAATCGCTAGGGTCCCTATTTCATATCGCCACGACCCCGCAGACGTTGTCAAACTTTTTCTGTCACCCCCCCCCCCCCCCCCTCCCTTCTGAAACATAAATTATTTTGCCCCCTACTCTCCAATTTTCTATCCTTCCTCTGGCACCAACCACACAAGGCACAAGAACGGCCCACGGCATCTATTTACTCTCTAATTTTAGCAAGTATCAGTTACAACAACGACAATGATAATAATAACAATAATAATAATAATAATGACAATAATTTGAGAGCGTCCTTCGAGCACATCTGAGTTAAACATTTCTTTTAACTATCATAGATTTGTATTATTCAAAGGTCTGAAATTTAACAATTACAACTAATTTATAAAAAAAACTACGGCTGCGTGCGCAGTTTTTGAAACTGAGCAAATACGAAATAAACGAAAATAAAAATGCACACTGTTCAAAATTCGGAAATTTTCTTACATTAAGTTCATTTTGTGTGAAGTGGCGTGCTTGAATTTGTGAAGAAAGCTTCTTGAGTCTGTCTCTGAAACAGCAACTCTCCGATCCAAATTTCAGCCACAGTCGAGACCAATATTTCGTTTTCATTAATGCCATTTCGGAACTGTTAGCTCACACAATCAACTTGATACGTAGGTAATAACACATCCACTGTCCTTCTTACTAAATTGGGATAATTATTCCGAGTCTATACACAATTTCCATGAGACTTCGATTTAAATTTATTTTAAAATGTTCTATCACTTGAGAGTTCTATTAGCTCGTTGTGTTCTACTGCTGACAGGACTCTTGATTAGTCGTTTGTTATGGCATCGAACGGATTGTGGATCCGTCATAATCAGATGAATGTTCTGAAATTTATCCTCGAATTGTTGACGAAAGTTTTCGATATGTACTACAGTAATTCTAATAATTTTGCCTACATCCAGTTCATTTCATTCACAACCCCCATCTCGGTTTAGCGGTTAGAATAGGCCCGAGGTATTCCTGCCTGTCATAAGAGGCGACTAAAAGGAGTCTCACAGCCTTCCTGTGATGGTCCCTTGTAGGATTTGACCTCCATTCTTCAAAATTTTCCCGAAGAGCGACCCATCTGGTGAAGAGCGCCTTACATGGTGCATCATGTCCACCGTACACTAAGATCTATTGCATACCTTCTCGTCGTATATTTGCACATCCGCTCATTCCCCAGCCGTTGTGCGAGGTTACCTTCCAGGGTGCGTTTTCCTCCATCCACAGCGCGGTGTCGTTTTCTGCGCCGACGATGATCATGCACTTGTTTGTACCTCCTATCCAGCAAAGTAGACAGACCGTTGTGGTGGGGCCGCCACGTACCCTGTTCGTTGTAGCCTCCTGACTACACAGGGAACGCTCTGCTGATGCCTGCGCCGTTATCTCCACATGTATGCCAAGGAGTAGGTGCCCATTTCTCTGAGGCATCGGGGCTAACCGCAATGGCCATCCTGCCAGGTGGCCTTTGATGAGGTTGGGTGGCGCCAATGGGTACGGGCCCTGGTCGTAGTGGGTGGCATCAGGGCGGATGACATGCCATGAAGCGAACAACGTCATCTAGTGCTGGTGGTCAAACTCCAGCAGTCTCTTAAGCGTTTGCGGTTTGAATTTAATGCGAAGAAGTATGGCTACAAATCGTTCCCCTCCCTGGCCACGCTGTGGGAGGAACGCCAGGCTAAAGGTGGAAGCAAACCTAATTCGCCACAGTACCTCGTATGAACGAGAGCTGATGGGGAATCCTTCATATCGATGAAGCTTAAATTTTTCGTGGAGCACTTAGAGAACAAGTTTGGGGTGTGGAGGGATTGTCAAAATTGCAATCTGGGTCAGTCTCGATAAAAACAGTATCCTCTGCCCAGTCACAGGCGTTACTCGGCTGTGACAAGCTGGGGGATGTTTCTGTTTCCATCACGCCCCATAAGAGCTTAAATATTGTCCAGGGTATTATATTTCACAGGGATCTTTTTTACCAGTCAGATTACAAGCTGCACGCCAACTTAGAGCGACGAGATTTTGATTTTGTCTGTAGCGTCCATAGGGTTACGAAGGATAATCAGGTGGTCACTGGTCCTTCATCTTGGCCTTTGAGGGTGATACATTGCCCAAGAAGGTCAAAGCAATTGTATACCGCTGTGATGTAAAGCAATATATCCCTCCCCCAATGGAGTGCTTTAATTGCTGTAAGTTCGGGCTTGTCTTCCCGCTGTACTTCCAGCATCATATGTCGCGATTGTGGGCGTCCACCACATCCCAATACTCCATGTAACCCACCTCCCATCTGTGTCAACTATGGCGAGCAACATTCCCCTTGCTGGTCAGACTGCAGGATTCTACAGAATCCCTAGACTGACTGACCTCCTCTGAGGCTAATAGGAAATTTGAAAGGCTACATCCTGTGCACATGACATCCTCTTACACTTCTGGTGCAACAACGGTTCCAGCATCCTCAGTTCTTGACATTTATAATTGGCCCTCATGGCCACAAGATTACACCTACACCCTTGATGGTGTGCAGCCCTCCTATCCCTGTTGCTCTCACACCATCTACTTTGGAAGCAATTCCAACCCAACAATTGGGGACATCAGTCCCCACTTCTCAGCCAGAAAAGCGTCAGTCTTCTTCAGCTCCTCTCACTAGGATGGGGTCCCTTGAGTCACTCCCTTCCCAGATTTCTACCAGTGGGAAAGAGGACTCCTGCCAGTGGCTGAATTGCCCACTGGCTGCTGATCGTAGACTGAAGACTAAATCAGAGAAGCCCTCGCAACCAGAGAAACCTAAGGAGCAGCATGAGAAATCTAAAAAGGAAAAGACTCCTAAGAACAAAGACATTGTGGTGGCACCCACACCATCGCTCCCTACGCCCTCCCAGCCAGAGAAACCTAAGGAGCAGCAAGAGAAATCTAAAAAGGAAAAGACTCCCAATAACAAAGACATTGTGGTGGCGCCCACACCATCGCTCCCTACAAGCTCTGCATCTGAGGATGAGGTGGAGATTCTGGCGTCTCCTGAGGACCTAGACTTCACCAGTCTCTAAGACACAATGGATAGTAATTGCACAGGTACTCAGTTGGTGGCACCACGTGACCCTGAGGTATAAACTGCCTCCTTGAGCACTTTGTGCCTTCTCAGCTTCAGGAATACGTCATCCTCCAGTGGAACTGCGGCGGTTTCTTCCACCACCTGGCTGAGCTATGGCAACTGTTAAGCTTTACACCTGATTTCTGGATTGCTCTCTAGGAAACGTCATTCCCAGCAATGTGGACCCCTTCGTGACTACAGGGGATGTTACAAAAACTATAGCGAATATAATAGGTGGAGTTTGCGTCTATGTCCTGAACTCAGTCTGTAGCGAACCTGTGCCGCTTCAAACTCCTCTCAAGCTGTGGCTGTCAGGATAAGGACAACACAGGAAATAACTGTCTGCAATGTATATCTTCCTCCAGATGGTGCAGTGTCTACACTGATTCATCAACTCCGTAAATCTTTCCTGCTTTTGGGAGATTTTAACGCCCATAACCCCTTATGGGGCGGCATCATGTTTACTGGCCGAGGTACAGACATCGAGAATTTACTGTCTCAACTCAGTCTCTGCCTCTTAAATACTGTGACCCCCACACATTTCAGTGTGGCTCATGGTACTTGCTCGGTCACTGATTTATCACTTTGCAGTCCAGGGCTTCTCCCATCTGTCCACTGGAGAGCCCATAATGACTTGTGTGATAGTGACCACTTCCCCATCTTTCTGTCACTCCCCCAGCGTCATTCCCCTGGAGGCCTGCACAGATGGGCTTTAAACAAGGCAGACTGGGAAACTTTCACCTCTGCCGTCACAGTTGAATCTCACCCACACAATAACATCGATTTGGTGGTTGAGCGAGTAACCAGAACGATCGTTTCAGGGGCGGAATACAAGATACCTATTTCCTTAGGGCGCCCGCGGCAAAAACAGTGCCTTGGTGGTCAGTGGAAATCGCTGGGGCCATTAAAGAGCGTAAGCGGGCTCCCCAGCGACATAAGCGGCGTCCATCAGTGGAGCACCTATTTGCTTTTAAATGGCTCCGGCCTGTATTCGCCAGCTCATAAAAAGGCAGAAACAGGAGTGTTGGGCGAAGTACATCTCGACCTTTGGGTACCATAAGCTGCCTTCACAAGTATGGACGAAGGTCTGACGTGTCTTTGGGTTCCAGACCCTGACAGTTGTCCCTGGCATTAATATCAATGGAGTGTTATCTACCGATGCAAACGCAATTGCCGAGCACTTTGCTGAGCACTATGTTCGAGCCTCTGCGTCGAAGAGTTACTCCTCAGCCCTTTGTATCGTCAAACGGTGGTTGGAAGGGAAACTCCTCTCCTTCACTGCACGTCACAGTGAACCATATAATGCTCCATTTACTGAGTGGGAGCTCCTCAGCAACCTTGCACGTTGCCCCGAAACAGCTCCTGGGTCAGATCGGATACACACTCAGATGATTAAATATCCTTTTTGGACTACCAGCAATATATCCTTGTCATCTTCAATCGCATCTGGTGCAATGGCGTATTCCTGTCACAATGGCAGAAGAGCACCGTCGTTCCAGAGCTTAAAACCTAGTAAAAACCCGCTTGATGTGGATAGCTATTGGCACATAAGCCTCACCAACGTTCTTTGTAAGTTGCTAAAACGTATAGCGAGTCAGCAGTTGTGATCACCCCTGGAGTCACGGGGCCTACTGGCTCCATGCCAGAGCAGTTACCGCTATGGTCATTCTATTGCTGATAATCTAATGTCCCTCAAGTCTGCGATCCGGACAGCCCTTTCCATACGCCAACACCTGGTTGCCATTTTTTTTTTATTTAAGAAAAGCTGAAGACATCATATCTTTGTCACATTATATGAGTGGGGCCTCTGGGGTCTGCCCCCGATTTTCATCCTAAACTTCCTGTCGCTCTGTACTTTCTTCTGACTCCAAGTTGGTGCCTCTCATAGTTCCCCCATAGCCACGAGAATGAGGTCCCACAGGGCTCCATCTTGACTGTTTCTCTATTTTTAGTGGCCTTTAATGACCTAGCATTAGCTGTGGGGCTGTCCAACTCACCTTCTCTGTAGCCATACGACTTTTGCATTCCCTACTGCTCCTCCAGTACTGGTGTTGCTGAGTGGAATCTACAGAGAGGCATCCACAATGCGCAGTCATGGGCTCTAGCCCACATCTTCCAGTTTTCAGACACAAAGTCGTATGTCATGCACTTCTGTTGGCGTTGTACGATTCATCTGGAACCATAACTTTACCTTGATGACAATCCACTCAGTGTAGTGGAGACATATCAGTTCTTAGGACTGGTTTTCGACACCCGACCGACTTGGCTTCCTCGTCTCCGTCAGCTTAAGCGGAAGTGCTGGCAGCACCTCAATGCCCTCTGCTGCCTGAGCAACACCAACTGGGGTGCAGATTGCTACACTCGCAGGTTCGAATCCTGCCTGGGGCATGGATGTGTGTGATGTCCTTAGGATAGTTAGTAGTTCTAACTTCTAGGGGAATGATGACCACAGATGTTAAGTCCCATAGTGCTCAGAGCCATTTGAACCATTTTTGGGGTGCAGATCACCTACACTGCTGCGGCTCCACACAGCCTTTGTTCATTCCCACCTTGACTACTGGAGTGTGGTTTATGGTTCAGCAGCACCCTCAGTGTTGCAGTCACTAGACCCAGTGCATCACTGTGGAGTTTGACTACTGAGGGTAGCTTTTAGGACGAGTCCGGTGATCAGCCTACTGGTGGAGGCTGGGGTCCCTCCATTGCAGATCACGTGTGCACAATTGCTCGCAATTTACATTGCATACATGTTTAGCTCTCGTGAGCATCCAAATTACTGACTCATTTTCCCAACCACGGCGGTTCATCTCCCATATCGGTGGCCCAGGCCAGGGATTATGATTGCAGTTCGTGTCTGATCTCTTCTATGTGAACTGCAGTCCTTTCCTTACCTCCTTTTCTCAAGGTCCATTCACATACACCTCCATGGTGTATACCTAGGCTGCAGCTTCGTCTGGACCTTTGGATGGCCGTAAGGACTCAGTTCCTCCCGTGGCTCTCCTTTGTCACTGCCTTTTGGTTTTTGACACGTCACAGGGGTCTGAAGTAGTTTACACTGACAGCTCGATGGTTGACGGTCACATTGGCTTTGCCTATGCTCACAGAGGACATATTGAACGGTGCCTCTTGCCGGATGGCTGCAGTGTTTTCAATGCAGAGCTGGTGGCCATATCTCGTGCTCTCGAGCATATCCATTCGTGGTCTGGCGAAACATTCCTTGTCTGTAGTGACTCCTTGAGCAGCTTACAAGCTATCGACCAGCACTACCCTCGTTATCTGTTGTAGCGACCATCCAGTCTGCCTATGCCCTGGAACAGCCCTGTCGTTCAGTGGTGTCTGTCTGGACCCCAGGGCACGTCGGAATCTCAGGCAATGAACTTGCTGACCAGCTGGCCAAACAGGCTATGCAGAAACCGCTTCTGGAGGACGGCATATCTGCAACCGACCTGCGTTTGGTATTACACTGCAAGGTTTTTCGGCTTTAGGATACGGAATGGCATGACCTCGTTATGCACAATGAACTGCATGCCATAAAGAAGACTATGAATGTGTGGAAGCCCTCCATGTGGACCTCGAGCAGGGAGACTACGAATGTGTGGAAGTCCTCCATGTAGACCTCTCGCACGGACACTACGAATGTGTGGAAGTCCTCCATGTAGACCTCTCGCAGGGAGACTATGAATGTGTGGAAGTCCTCCATGTAGACCTCTCGCAGGGGGACTACGAATGTGTGGAAGTCCTTCATGTAGACCTCTCGCAGGGAGACTACGAATGTGTGGAAGTCCTCCATGTAGACCTCTCGCACGGACACTACGAATGTGTGGAAGTCCTCCATGTAGACCTCTCACAGGGAGACTATGAATGTGTGGAAGTCCTCCATGTAGACCTCTCGCAGGGGGACTACGAATGTGTGGAAGTCCTCCATGTACTCGTAGACCTCTCGCAGGGAGACTACGAATGTGTGGAAGTCCTCAACGCGGGCCTCGGACAGGGACTCAGTGGTCTGTGCTGGCTCCGCATCGGCGACGCTTAGGCGACCCACGACTATCTCCTGCGCCATGAAGAACCATCTCAGTGTCGCTGCGGCGGCCAGATGACGGTGACCCACATTCTGCTGCGTTGTCCTACTTTGGCTGCCCTGCGACGTAATCTTCGGTTACTGAACACGTTACCGTTAAGTTTAGCTGACAATGCCTCATCGGCTGATTTAGTTTTATGATTTATACGTGAGGGGGGAGTTTCGTCGTTCTATTTAAGTTTTAGCGCATGTCATTTGTCGCTCTATGTTATCTACCCTAATGCTTTCAGGCTGGAGGTTTCGATGTGTTGCAGAGTGGCTGGCTTATCCTTTTTTATTCCCGTGATCAGTCAGCCACGGGCATATGGTCTCTTGTTTTAATCCCTTCTACCCGTTTCTTGCGTCTCTCTGTGGTTTTCTTGTCCTATGCGCATTGTATTGTTTGTTGTCCTTCTGTCGTACTTGTGATTTTCTTTTCCTCCGGTTTTGTGCACTAAGTCTCGTTTGTTTTGTTCTTTCCCTTGTGCACTTGTTTTACAGGAACAAGGGACTGATGACCAAGCAGTCTCCCCCCCAACCAACCATTCAAACAAAATAACATCTCGTACTAACCCTTCTCCAACTGTGTTTTCAAATTCCATATCTTCTCTTGAGCGCAAGTCCTTTCTCTCTTAGAAAGACGATACTTCGATTTCGGCCTTTAAGTGTTACGTTAACATCCTTCAAAAATGTCGGCCAAGTAGCACAATATTAGAAACAGTTTTTCATCCAGAAACATAACAGCGAGTGTTGAACTGCTGTTGAATAGCAAAACATGAAGTTCGTCCTCCAGATCCACAACGCGACGAAGAACTTTACCGCGAGAGAGCCAATGCAAGCGCATCATAGAACCCATCTACTCGCAAAGAACGGAAAATAGGCTATTGTTTAAAACTGGTGCTTCCACTAAATTTACAATATTGACAGCATAGTTCAGCACTTTACTGAATTCCAATTGTACTACTAGTTCAATTAAATGCTGCTGCCGCATCGCTACATGTACCAAAACAGTTTTTCCATGACTTATTTTTGTCAACAAAAAACGAATTTACAAAAGAAAGGAAATATCTCCGCCTGTGGTCCCCTCTGCGGGAGCTTTAAAAATGGAGTCATTTTCATAACAATAGCGTACAAATACATGAAGCTGGGAAAGATTTCTGAAATCAGTACTGGCATCAATTTGCAGGGCAAATTTTGGGCCATCGTGAAGACATGGTAGCAATTAATGTTTCATTTCAGAGGCTAATGTGTCAAACGATGGCCACGGTTTCGTCTGAGAGTAGTATCGACTTCAGACTCTCATCAAACCTTCTCGATGCGTTTTCACGGCAGCGGGAAGAAGTAATTTCTCGCCAGTAATGCGTGGTTATTCGGATTTTGCACTTTTACGTCTATGAATACTCGTAGGGGTTTCTTAGGAACTTGTGCCTGTTGAGGAGTCTGCCGTTTAATTTTAGTTATTGTTTATTGACACAGTCTGGAAATTTAGTCTGGAGTTGTCTCTTTCGTTTTATACTGTACAAGCTATCATTCGCTAAAATCAAAAACACATCGTGATCTATCTCGTTATTCAAAAGAATGCTGGTAAAGCTAAATGTCATATAACCAAGTTGATATTCAGACACTTTGGTTTTGCGTTTAGAACTAACGCTGCTGGCAAGAACAGAGGAATACGTGCAAGAAGAATATATGTTGGTTAAATTTGAATCTTTTCACACTCGGTGAATCACTATCGCGGGATTTCTTGGTAACGGCGGCGAATTTGCCACTAATCCACAGGAATGACGACACTTGTATCACTTTATTTTAAAGCCGGTTAACTTGTTCCACTGGACACGCACTAAATGCAACTTCTCGCTAACTTACTACCTCCGAACTGACTTCAGAAACCTGGGTGAAATCGAGTGGACAGTCACAATGGCTGTGATTAACGATCTACGAAAGTCGTTCAATAAGTAATGCTCCACATTTTTTTTCGCAGAACATATTTATTGTTAAGAGTCAGAATTTAGTGACAATATACATCAACATGTCTTGTCCATGTCCTATTTTTCTACATGGTCTCAATCACGTTCTATGGCCGTACGCCAACGTTGTGGAAGAGCACGTATTCCCTGCTGGTAAAAGCTCTTGTCTTGCAGGTGTAGCCATGTGTTCACTGCATGACTGACACTCGCGTCATCTTAAATGCGTGTTCCCCATAGAAAATCTTTAAGTAGTCCAAAGAGATGGAAGTCCGAGGGTGTCAGGTCTGGACTGTAGAGTGGATAAGGCATGAGGTCTAACTCAATTTGGCGATGTGGTCCCGGGTTCTCAGACTTGTGTGTGGGCATGCATTATCGTGTTAGAGTAAGATTTCTGGTGGATTCTTGTCCGATTGAAAACATCGGAAACGGTTCATGAGTTGATTCACATATGGCTCTGAATTGATGGCTGACCCTCTTGGCATTACATCCACGAGAATGACGCCATCACAATCCCAGAAGACTGTGTCCATGACTTTTCCGCCAGAGGGGGTTGTCTTGAATTTCTTCTTTTGTGGTGAAGGAAGATAATGCCACTCCATGGACACCCTTTTTGTTTCCGGCGCAAAGTGATGCACCCAGCTTATCGTAACGATCAGTGATGGAAAGGCTTCTCCGTCGGTCTCAAAACGCTCCAACAATTCAGATGAAATGGCCTCTCTTTGAATCTTGTGTCCGCTGCGAGCAATCGTGGAACTCATCGCGAGCACCTCTTTGAATATCCGAGAATCTCCATCATTGCACATGTACTTCCAATGCTGACCGACAACTGTAAAGCCAATTGACGAATTGTGATGTGCCGGTCGGCACAAATAATGGCATCCGCACGATTCAGCATGTCTGGAGCTGTGGCTGTGACAGGACGCTCCGAGCGTGGCTCATCTGCATTTCCTGAGGCTGTAACTTTCTTTACCTATCGCCCAACTGTACTCCTATGAACTACAGCATCGCACATAAACGTTTATCGACGTTTACCACGGTTTCTCTTTCTTTTGACGCTTATTACGGCTCTGCCATCTACCAGAACGGTTCGAAACTACACCGGCGCACAGAACAAACATAAAATTGAAGCATCAATAAGGACTTTTGTCCACGTATATTAATGGCTTAAAAAAGGTGGGGCATTGCTTATTGAACGACACTCGTATTATTGTAATCAGTGTTGCAAGGAAGTGACGGTTACGTTGTCAAGCGGCTTATTGTCATTGTCAAAAGTAGCTAACCGTGAGGGTGATCGGTGACAGTTTCTCAGCTTTCTTGCTGGGAGATTCTACCGATCAGTTTCTTGTGGAATAAGAAAGCAAATTAACAGAGGGAGGGTTTCCTATAATGGTTCGTGGAAATGAGAATCTGATGCAAGCAAATTTATTCACCGGAAGTCTTTTTGTTACATGATATGAAATGCAAATAATTCAATGAAATTCGGCGTCTCCCTATGTCACACTCTGTGACACCCCCCCTAACCTCTCCCCCCCCCCCCCCCCCCCCCCTCCGAGGGCGCGCCCTCCGCTATGAGGACGTTGCTCTAGATCATCAGTATAAATTGTAAATAGTATCGGCCCTATAACACTCCCTTGGAGTACGCAGGAAATTACCTTTTCATTTTCGTTCAGTTAATAACGAAGTGTTGAGTTCTATCTAGAAAGAAGTCCTGCATCCAATCTCAAATTTCGTCCAGTACTTGGTAAGGACGTATTTTGTTCACTAAACGACGCCTTGAAACGACGTGAGCTTGAAGTATGTTCCACAATTCTACAACAACCATGACAAAATTAGAGAAATTTAAGCTTATACAGAGGAGTATCGACAGCCTTTCTGCCATTAGCAAAAAGGAATAGGAAGAGGGTGTTGCTTCTGGCACACAACGTATTACCTGTTGTACACGGTGCAACGGATTGCAGATTACAGATACAGATGTAGACAGTATGACACATTGCTGTCCCAGTTCTTCATCTGTTGGGCCAATCTTCATTTTGGCCCGCCAACGTTTCTCTTTCCGCTTCGGTGGCTATGATGTGTTGTTTTAAATAATATTTCATTCAACATGTGTTCTACGATCCTTCCTTTTAAATTACAAAGGTTTAGCTACCGTCTCATAAACTATGTGATCAAAAATATCCGGACACACCCAAAAACATACGTTTTTCATATTAGATGCATTGTGCTGTCACTTACTGCCAGGTACTCCGTATCAGTAGATTTCCACACTCCAAAACATCCCTATGTCCACTGTTTCCGATGTGAATAGTGAAGTGGAAACGTGAAGGGCTACACACAGCATAAAAGGGTACAGGCCACGTCTGTTGACTGACAAGAGACCGCAGACAGTTGAAGGGGGTCGTAATGTGTAATAGGCATTTATCTATCCAGACCGTTATACAGGAATTCCAAACTGTAAAACATATCTGCAAATCTTTTTACTGATTTGCTGAATCTAATGTTAATATCAGATCCTTTGGATATATACCTACACACATACTTCGCTCTGGAGGGAACAAAGCAAAGAAAAAAACCACACAGCGACTACTCAGTTCCATAACACTGTTAGCAGGTCGCTGTTGGTTTTCTGGCTTTTGATTTGTGAATAGTGTGGTCTGCACTCTGCTAAGCAGATGACTTTGAATACACACAAACATAAAACAAACAAATAGCTTGAACTATCACATCGAGAATATTCATGTCACACTGTACTGCCATCACAAGCATCTTCGACATTAACATACCGTAAGAACATCAAATAGGTGTAATGCAGCAGTAAGTTTAATAATGAATAAAAAATAGGACTGATACTAAAATGCAGACTTTCACGGGCGGAGATGTCATGTCCATTATAATTATCCGGGCTGTTATGCCGTGGTCGGTTGATGAATTCGGTGTCAATTCCCAACGTTTCGTCCCCGTCTGCGGAAGACATCTTCAAGGGGGTCTGTAGCTCGATGGAAGAAACAACATACCCACTGGCTCGCTACTGATTGCCGCTGAATTTCGTGGCTGCGCGCTCCCGCGCCGCGGCGTGACGTCACGTGTTTTGAGAACGTCAGTGCAATTGGCCGCTGACCGCTGCCGTCGATCGCCGTTGCCATCACCCAGTAGCGGACGGATGGTACACATCTTCTTTAACACCGGCATCCATATACCGTTTAATTTTACGCCCTCCTCCTTTCGACTGAAATTATTAGGGTGTTTAGCGATTTCGATTACCTCCCTGTAGAGCCTTTCGTAATATCCGCTTGTGGCCGCTAGTACTTCCGTCTCCTCGAAATGAATATGGTGGTTCCCTAGCTGGAAAGCATGATGTCTCCCGCAGACGGGCATGAAACGTTGGGAATTGACACAGATTCATCAACAGACCACGGCATAACAGCCCGAATAATTATAATGGGCATAAAAATAGGACTGCAGGTAAGCTACTACAACAGCATAGTGAGTGCATTATTGTAGGCAAGATAGACGAAGACCACACCTACACAGTAACACAAGTTTATATGCCAAGAAGAGATTAAAGAAATGTATAATGAGATAAAAGAAATTATTGAGATAGTGAAGGGAGACGAAAATTTAATACTCATGGGGGATTGGAATTCATAGTAGGAAAAGGAAGAGAAGGAAAAGTAGTAGGTAAATATAGAATGGGGATAAGGAATGAAAGAGGAAGCCGCTTGGTATAATTTTGTACAGAGCTTAACTTAATCATAGCTAACACTTGGTTCAAGGATCATGAAAGAAGGTTGTATATGTGGAAGAGCCCTGGAGACACTGGAAGGTTTCAGATAGATTATATAATGGTAAGACAGAGATTTAGGAACCAGGTTTTACATTGTTTCAAAATGTAACACATTTCCAGGGTCAGGTGTGGACTCCGACCACAATCTATTGGTTATGAACTGTAGATTAAAACTGAAGAAATTGCAAATTTAAGGAGAAGGGACCTGGATAAACTGAAAGAATAAGAGGTTGTAGAGAGTTTCAGACAGACCATTAGGGAACGATTGACAAGAACGGGGGAAAGAAATACAGTAGAAGAAAAATGGGTAGCTTTGAGAGATGAAATAGTGAAGGCAGCAGATGGCAAGTAGGTAAAAATACGAGGGCTAGTGGCAATCCTTGGGTAACAGAAGATGTACTGAATTTAATTGATTAAAGGAGAAAATACAATAAAATGCAGTAAATGAAGTAGGCAAAAAGGAATACAAACGTCTCAATACTGAGTTCAACATGATGTGCAACATGGCTAAGCAGGGGTGACTAGAGGACAAATGTAAGGATGTAGAGGCATATATCACTAGGGGTAAGATAGATATGCCTACACGACAATTAAAGACACCTTTGGAGAAAAGAGAACCACTTGTATGAATATCAAGAGTTCAGATGGAAACCCAGTTCTAAACAAAGAAGGGAAAGCACAAGGGTGGAAGGAGAATATAGAGGGCTTATACAAGGGCTATGTACTTAAGGACAATATTTTGGAAATGGAAGAGGACGTAGATGAAGATGAAATGGGAGACATGATACTTCACGAAGAATTTGACTTAGCACTGAAAGACCTAAGCCGAAACAAGGCTCTGGGAGTAGACAACATTCCATTAGAACTACTGACAGCCTTGGGAGACCCAGACCTTACAAAACTCTACTATCTGGTGAGCAAGATGGATGAGACAGGCGAAGTACCCTCAGACTCCGAGGAGAATATAATAATTCCAATCCCAAAGAAAGCAGATGTTGATGGATGTGAAAATTACCGAGCTATCAATTTAATAAGTCACAGCTGCAAAATACTAACACCAATTCTTCACGGACGATTGGAAAAACTGGTATAAGCCGACCTCGGGGAAGATCAGTTTGGATTCCGTAGAAATGTTGCAACTCGTGCGGCAATACTGACCCTACGACTTATCTTAGAAGAGAGATTAAGGAAAAGCAAATCTACGTTTCTAGCACTTGTAGACTAAGGGTAAGCTTTTCACAAGGTTGACTGGAATACTCTCTTTCAAGTCAGGCAGCAGTAGCCGACCGAGACAGATGCAGCAAGTAACCGCTTTTGTCGACATTTACGAGTTCCTAACCAGGAGCGAGTTTCATTATATCATCTGTGTGCTTTAATAGTTTAGTTTCTTGAGTTTCTGCGTGTAAATTTAATATCTAATAGTCACAGTTCTCGCGTTTTCGTTTTCGTCGCAAAGCGAACCGATTTTGTGACTTATTACAAGTTCCCAATCAGGGGAGAATTATTTAATTATTTAGTTTCACCTGAGTGCTTCGATAGTTAGGTGTTTGAATATCTGCGTATTATTAGACACAGTTCCTGCGAATCAGGGTCTACAGTAGAGTTGCATAGCACGTGCCGATAGTCCATTTATCTGCATAGTTTAGTTTTCCGCGGTCTTTAGTTTGGACAGGGAATGCGATTGTTGTGTGCGGATGCGAGCCGAATTGGTGACACTTCGCTCTCAGCTTCAGGCTACAGTGGATGGGCACCACCGTTGCGGTCCGGCCATGGGGATCCGACGGACGTCCAGCACGTTCGAGTCCTTCGATCTGTCCTCAACGGTGGCCAACCCAATTGCTGTTCGTACTGAGGTTGACCCCACACCTGTGGTCGAGTGGGAGATCGCCCCGGTGCATAGCAGGCCGTAAAAGACTTCCCAGGCGGCCGTACGTAAGGCCTCCCTGGTCTGTTTGACAAACAGGTTCCAGGTCCTGTCTGTGGCTGACACTGTAGCTGAGCCAAATGCTGTCGCCTGTCCTGTTTCAGAGGACACAACTCAGCCTGCAAGATTCGGGCATTCACAGAGGGTGGGATTATTGGTAGTTGGGAGCTCCAACGTTAGGCGCGTTGTAAGGCCCCTTAGGGACATGGCTCCCAAGAAGGGAAAGAAAACCAATCTGCACTCCGTGTACATACCGGGTGGAGTCATTCCAGATGTGGAAAGGGTCCTCACGGATGCCATGAAGAACACAGGGTGCAGTCAACTGCAGATAGTTGCTCACGTCGGTACCGATAATGTGTGTCACTTTGGATCAGAAGAGATTCTCTCCGGTTTCGAGCGGCTAACAGAAGTAGTAAAGGCTGCCAGTCTAGCTTGCAAGATGAAAGCAGAGCTGACCGTTTGCAGCATAGTTGACAGGACCGATTGCCGACCTCTAGTATAGAGCCGAGTTGAGGGTCTGAATCAGAGACTCAGACGGTTCTGCGACCGTGTAAGCTGCAGATTCCTCGACTTGCGCCAAAGGGTGGTTGGGTTTCGGGTTCTGCTGAAAAGGTCAGGTGTCGACTATACGCAGAAGGTGACTACACGGGTAGCAGGGGCTGTGTGGGGTGGACTGGGCGGCTTTTAGGTTAGAGGGTCTCGGGAAAACAAAAGAAGGGCTTCAGTCACAAAGGGTGCATGCTGAACACAGGAAGAACGTAGATACAGGAACCATTGGTATAACAGTTGTAAATTGCCTAGCTGTGTTGGGAAAGTACCAGAGCTCCAAGCACAAATAGAAATCATTGACGCTCAAATCGTTATAGGCACTGAAAGCTGGCTAAAGGCGGAGATAAGCTTAGCCGAAATTTTTGCGAAGAATCTAACGGTGTTCCGAAAGGATAGGCTAAACACGGTTGGCGGTGTTGTGTTTGTTGCTGTTAAACGTGCGTTTACATTGAGCATTGAGATTTTGAAATGTTGTTGAATATTATAGGATCAGTTGTTTCAAACAAAGTCACAAATTACAGAAAAGCAATCCCTGTGAACCAAAAACTTGCTGATACTCTTCGTTTTCTGGCATCAGGAGACGCCTATAAAAGCCAGCCATATCTCAAATAGTTCCATATCATCCAGGAAACGTAGATATTTAAATCCAAACCACTTCGTTTCGTAAAGTGCGTCAGTACCACATCCATATTTTTTACTTTCCTCTATTTTGCTTTTCTCTGGCCGGTACTGAGACAAGAGAGATTTAATTTTTTTTGTCCACGTCACTGCTGCTGGTGCCAAGCGCCGCAGCAACTTCTTGTAATGAAACATGTTTGATTTTAGTATTTTTGTAACCTGCGCAACGTACATTCCACAGGCACTCCGCTGCCTCATAAGCGACATCAGCTGGAAAATTTTGTCTCGTGACCACTCCATTTCAAATAAAAATGAAGGGACATAAAATAAAAGCACCACTACACTGCAGTAAAACAAACACCAAAACACACTTAGAGCAAACGAACACTAGCGCTGCGTAGCGGAATTTAGTGGTAGCAGGCCACGAACAATGTTTCTTTGATCTCTACCGACGCAGCCGTGGAACATTGATTTTGTGTTGCGAACATGTTGCCAACATGTTACGAATATCAGTAGTCCATTACCAGCCACGAACAATGTTGCGAACAAAGTTGTGAACAATGTTGCGAACTCAGTGTCAACGCGCCTTTAGAAGTAGTTTAACTTGCCGGGAAATTGAAGTAGATAACTTTCTGTGATTTAGTATGGCAGAGGTTATTGTTTGCAACCGGTATACAATAATAATAGAATCCTTTTACCGACCTCCCAATTCAGATGATACATTTGCTGAAAGGTTCAAAGAAAACTTAAGTTTGGTTTCAAACACGTACCCGACTCATACGATAATAGCTGGCGGTGACTTTAATTTACCCTCGATATGTTGGCGAAAATACATGTTCAATTCCGGAGGTACGCATAAAATATCATTCGAAATTGTGCTAAACCCATTCTCCGAAAATTATTACTAACAGTTAGTGCATGAGCCCACGCGAATAGTAAACGATTGTGAAAACACACTTGACCTCTTACCAACAAATAATCCTGAGTTAATAACAAGCATCAAAACTGATATAGGGTTGTCGTGGCGAGATTGAATATTGTAATCCCCAAATCCTTCGAAAATAAGCGAAAAATATACCTATTCAAAAAATCTGATAAAAATTCACTTGACGCCTTCCTGAGTGACAATCTCCACTCATTCCAAATTAATAACATAAGTGTAGACCAGGTGTGGCTTGAATTCAAACAAATAGTATCGGCAGCAATTGAGAGATTTATACCAAATAAATTAATAAACGACGGAGCTGATACTCCTTGGTACACAAAACGGGTTAGAACACTGTTGCAGAAACAGTGAAACAAACATGCCAAATTTAAACAGACGCAAAATCCCCTAGATTGGCGACCTTTTACAGAAACTCGAAATTTAGCGCTGACTTCAATGCGAGCTGCTTGTAACAGTTTCCGCAACGGAACTTTGTCTCGAAACCTCGCAGAAAATCCAAAGAGATTCTGGTCTTATGTGAAGTATGTTAGCGGCAAAAAACAATCAATGCCTTCTCTGCGCGATAGCAATGGAGATACTATCGAAGATAGCGCTTCCAAAGCAGAGTTACTAAACACAGCCTTCCGAAATGTCTTTACAAAAGATGACGAAGTAAATATTCCAGAAATGGAACCGAGAACAGCTGCCAACATGAGTAACGTAGAAGTAAATATCCTCGGAGTAGTGAAGCAACTTAAATCACTTAATAAAAGCAACTCTTCTGGTGGTCCAGACTGTATACCAGTTAGGTTCCTTTCAGAGTATGCTGATGCGTTAGCTCCATACTTAACAATCACATACAACCGATCGCTCGACGAAAGATCCGTACCCAAAGACTGGAAAGTTGCACAGGTCACACCAATATTCAAGAAAGGTAGTAAGAGTAGTCCACTAAATTACAGGCCCATATCGTTAACGTCGATATGCAGCAGGATTTTGGAACATATATTGTGTTCAAACATCATTAATTACCTCAAAGGAAACTGTCTATTGCAAACAGTCGCCAATTTAGTATTGGAGGGAAGCGTGGAGGGTAAAAATCGTAGAGGGAGATGAAGAGATTAATACACTAAGCAGATTGAGAAGAATGTAGGTTGCCGTAGGTACTTGGAGATGAAGAAGTTTGCACAGGAAAAAACAGAATGGAGAGCTGCATCAAACCAGTCTCTGGACTGAAGACCACAATAACAAGAACATTCTACAGCCCTTTTCCTCCTGGATAATATGTAATTAACACACGCCTTTCATTAGTTAATTATCCACGAGTATATGGTCTTATTATTACTCCCTGGATAATATGTAATTACACATACACCTATCATTAGTTAATTATCCACGAGGGTATGGTCTCATTGTGTAATTTGTGAGAGGAAAAGTTTCATCCGCAGGAAAACAATAATAAAATGTGCAGTCTTCTTCCGACCAAGGTTGCAAGTTTCTTCTAATAGTCTCCTATCAGTCTTCTCCTATCAATCTTCTACAAGACCATGGACTGGAATTATAAATTTTGTTCCAGACTTAGCTGGAATTTTAAATCTGATTTGCTTTCCGTCGAAGCAACCATTACTGTTCGTTAGATTCCACAGTTCCAGAAATGGCCAGCTGCTTTCCTCCAGAATTATTGAATTGGCGATGGTAAATATTCAGGCTGCAAATGTTCTCATATTGCCTTTGACGTTTCAGCCACAATTATACGGATAGTAGTGTGACCTCAGAAAAAATGAAAAGTAGACTGGCATACATGTTCAACTCTTCACACCTCTGAAGTCAGAGTTCACACGAATATAATGTTTATGGAACATCACATACACCGTCAAGTTTTGAGAAACTTTTATTGTTGACATGTGGCATCCTCCTTTTTCTGACACAATCTAGGAAATAGGCAAACTCAATTACAATTTTGTCGGACCCGGACACAAGTTTTCTTTAACATGCAACTAACGACACGACTGGTAAGGTAAATACGAAAATTCGAAACAATGTGCTGAAATATAGATGCCATGACTGATGGATGGTTGGAAACCGGGAAACATGTCTAATGTACTCATTGTTGGTATAAAGAAAAATATCTCATTTGTTAATTATTTTGTTTTATATGAACACAACAAATGAACTGAATGACCGATAAGCATGATGCATCGGTGTCAGCGTACAATATAATTTCTTGCAAAGTGTGACATAGGATACTACTCTCATGCTAGTTTTTTGAATAAGCAGCAGCAATGGCATTGATTATTTTGCGTCACATGAATTACGCCACTTCATCGCCTTTACCAATCATGTCACTAGAATGAGCAATACTTATATTAATAAAAAAAGAACATTACATAAACTACTTTTAGTAAGCTACTGAACTCTGGTGTAAAGCGCATTGCTGGCTAGTGTGAAGAAAGGTCAGCAGTAGCAAATTAGTTTGTTTTCTTATCTTTAGGAAAAATTTACACAAACAACGACAGAAAAAAACAATCACGATAGCATAATCAAATTAAAAACATTGTACATGTAAAGGGAAATCCATATCACAACTCATATTCCGCATTATGGAACGCCTCAGGTGTTGCTGTCTTGCCAAAGCAGTTTAACGGTCTCATTTACAAAGTTTTGTGAATAAAATTGTTAGTGCAGACAAGACAAACTGAAACATACAATACATAGCTCACTCTGCCACTGGATCTGCAATTTGTCTATCTCTGGTCTACAATGGCTCTCTTTCCAGAGTTACAAAAAATTTCTATATGCTAGCAACATATCGTACACAGTAATATACGACCTAAAATGGACCAAATGTGATCTGGGAGGGGCTATACTTTTCACTATAAAATTTTGAAACATGAGAGGTAGGATACTTAATTTGGGAGTACCATATCACGTAAACGCAATAACGAATAGTAAGCCAGTTCATTTGGAAGCTGTAGTGTGAGGTTATAAGGTGTGTAAGAATAAAAAAAAATTATCGAATAGAGTCCTCAAAATCGAATGAGAGTCTCTGCATCGCACAGGAATTCCGAAATAGTGAATTTTAATTTATCTTAAAAGTAAGATTTACTGAGAAAATAATTACGGATATATGTAGTTATATTTCATTTACAAAAAAAATTAATTACGTAAAAGCGAATGGCTTCCGCTCTCTGCGTGAGGATGCACGGTACGCATGTGCAAGATTTAGTTTTGCGCCTCGAATACGCGGAGCTCGTACGACGAAGATTTGGTAGGTTTCGTCGGCTTGTCGCAGTGATCTGGAAACGTATGGTGCGAAGATTTGTTGATCACTATGTTTACTTGACGCTCCCGTTATCGACCGATGTCGCAATGCTGTCTCTGGTTTGTCATATAAACACTCCTCAAAAACGATTCTAGAAATCCGTTTCCACATGCCGACGCGGTGGTCTCGCGGTTCTAGGCGCGCAGTCCTGCTACGGTCGCAGGTTCGAATCCTGCCTCGGGCATGGATGTGCGTGATGTCCTTAGGTTAGTTAGGTTTAATTAGTTCTAAGTTCTAGGAGCCTAATGACCACAGCAGTTGAGTCCCATAGTGCACAGAGCCATTTGAACCAATCCACATGCCGATTTTACCTCTCATATAAACCCACAGCCATTTTTCAAACGTGATAGGGTTGCCAAGTTACGTCATGTTTTCCAACATCCGGCTAATGCGGACGGAGTTACTCATTGTGCAATGAAAGAGAAGCAGAAATATTAGACTCAGCATGAAGCTGTCTACCTCAATATTTAAGCGAAGAGAAATAGCGATTGTGCTGACTAAATCAGAAACTGGAAAGCTGTTTTCTAGACGGAATATTTATTAAATTGGGCTAGAAAATCCGCTTCAGACCTTAACAAGTACCGACAGCGAAAAACTGTTTACGAAATTAGGTTTCCATCTTTAGGAAGAATTTATAAGAATGGAGAAATACATCTGACCCTCGTATCACTCTTTAACAGTATTAACTAAAAAGCAGGATACAAGCGTGAGAGAAGCTATAATACCTCACGAAAGTCTAACAGCAACATTGCGACTTCCTCGCTAGTTGAAGTGACTATACCTCATATACTGTACGTATCTATACACAACTAAAATAGGTATTGACGTACAGGGTGGCCACAAACTCCCTTTACCCTTTACAATTAACAACATAAACCCCTACACTTAAATAACATGAATAACAGTTCTTTAGAGGTGTTATCTTGTAATATGAACCATTATTTGTCCTTTACCAGGATACAGGTTGGCTGGCAGCTATTCTAGGAGCTCTTTGCGGTGTGGGGGAGTAGCAATGTATGCGAAAAACGGTATCCCATTTGAATCAATTGATATTTCAAAGTACTGCACTGAAAAGGTGTTTGAATGTTGTGCAGGTGTGGTTAAATTTAGTGGAGCTAAACTTCATACTGTTGTTATTTATAGATCCCCAGACTCCGATTTCACAACATTTTTGCTAAAGCTAGAGGAGGTTCTTGGTTCACTTTATAGGAAATACAAAAAGTAAGTTATATGTGGCGACTTCAATATTAATTGTATAAGTGATTGTGCAAGGAAAAGGATGCTGGTAGACCTCCTTAATTCATATAATCTTATGCAAACTGTATTCTTTCCAACGAGAGTGCAAGGAAACAGTAGAACAACCATAGACAATATTTTTGTTCATTCCTCATTACTAGAGGGGCATTCTGTTAGCAAAAAGGTGAATGGCCTTTCAGATCACGATGCACAAATTTTAAGTCTAAAAGATTTTTGTGCTGCAACACATGTTAAATATAGTTACCAACTTTTTAGGAAAGCTGATCCAGTTGCTGTAAAGACTTTTGTAAACCTTATCAAGGAACAAGAGTGGCAAGATGTTTATAGTGCTGATACAGTAGACGATAAATATAATGCTTTCCTCAAGACTTTTCTCGTGCTCTTTGAAAGTTGCTTTCCGTTAGAACGTTCAAAACAGGGTACTAGCACAAACAGGCAGCCTGGGTGGCTGACTAAAGGGATAAGAATATCTTGTAGAACAAAGTGGCAATTATATCAAAACGTTAGAAACAGTCACAATCTAAATGCAGCAGCCCATTACGAACAGCATTGTAAGGTGCTAAAAAAAGTTATTAGGATGGCAAAAAGTATGTGCTATAGAATAGCTAAGTCTCAGGATAAAATTAAAACCATATGGTCAGTCGTAAAGGAAGCGGCTAGTCTACAGAAACAGGTCGAGGATATAGAATCAAATCGTAGTGGGAATGTCCGTGTTACTGATAAGTCGCATATGTGTACAGTAATTAATAATCACTTTCTGAATATAGCAGGTGAACTAAATAGAAACCTAGTCCCAACAGGGAATCAATAGCGCTCTTAGAAAAAAGTGTTCCGAGACGGATACCTGAAATGCTCCTCCATGATACTGATAAAGAGGGAGATTGAGTTAATAATTAAATCACTAAAGACCAAGAACTCTCATGGATATGACGGGGTATCTAGCAGAATACTGAAGTATTGTAATACGTATGTTAGCCCAGTACTTAGCCATATCTGTAACTTTTCCTTTAGGAGTGGTCGGTTTCCTGACCAATTAAAGTACTCGGAAGTGAAGCCACTTTATAAAAAGGGAGACAGGGATAATGTTGACAATTATAGACCTATTTCTATGCCATCGGTGTTTGCTAAAGTTATCGAGTGGGTTGTATATACAAGGTTACTGTAGCATTTAAATTCACACAATTTGCAGTCAAATGTACAGTTTGGTTTTAGAAATGGCTTAACAACTGAAAATGCTATAGTCTCTTTTCTCTGTGAGGTTTTGGACGGATTAAATAAAAGGTTGCGAACGTTAGGTGTTTTCTTTGATTTAACGAAGGCTTTTGACTGTGTTGACCACAAAATATTACTGCAGAAGTTGGACCATTATGGAGTAAGGGGAGTAGCTTACAATTGGTTCGCCTCTTACTCTAAGAACAGGAAGCAGAAGGTAATTCTCCACAATATTGAGAGTGGTAGTGATGTTCAGTCCTAATGGGGCACTGTTAAATGGGGCATTCCCCAAGGGTCGGTGCTGGGGCCACAGCTGTTTCTTATTTATACAAATGATTTGCCTTCTAGTATTACAGGTGATTCAAAAATATTTCTGTTTGTTGATGACACCACCTTGGCAGTGAAGGATCTTGTGTGTAATATTGAAATATTATCAAATAATGTAGTTCATGAAATAAGTTCGTGGCTTGTGGAAAATAATTTGATGCTAAATCACAGTAAGACTCAGTTTTTACAGTTTCTAACTCACAATTCAACAAGAACTGATATTTTAATCAGACAGAATGGGCATATTATAAGCGAGAAGGAACAGTTCAAGTTCTTAGGCGTTTGGATAGATAGTAAACTGTTGTGGAAAGCCCATGTTCAGGATCTTGTTCAGAAACTAAATGCCGCTTTATTTACCATTAAACAGTATCTGAAATAAGTGACATTTCAACACGAAAAGTAGTCTACTTCGCAGATTTTCATACGCTTATGTCATAAGGTATTATTTTTTGGGGTAATTCTTCTGATTGAAAAAGGGTATTTTTGGCTCAAAAACGGGCTGTTCGAGCTATGTGTGGTGTAAGTTCGAAAACCTCTTGTCGACCCCTATTCAACAGTCTGGGAATTTTGACATTGCCCTCACAGTATATATTTTCTTTAATGTCGTTTGTTGTTAGCAATATTAGCTTATTCCCAAGAGTTAGCAGCTTTCACTCAGTTAATACTAGACAGAAATCAAATCTGCATGTGAAATGCACTTCCTTGACTCTTGTGCGGAAAGGAGTGCAGTATTCTGCTGCATCCATTTTCAATAAGCTACCTCAAGAACTCAAAAATCTTAGCAGTAGCCCAAACACTTTCAAGTCTAAACTGAAGAGTTTCCTCAGGGCTCACTCCTTCTATTCTGTCGAGGAGCTCCTGGAAGAGCTAAAAAATTTAGCAAATTCCAGTGTTACATTCTTCATTTTCTTTATTTATACTAACGACTCGTCGCCTGAATATGTTTCTTATATTTTATTTTATCTGTTTCTACAATCTGCAACTGAATATGTTTCTTATATTTCATTTTATCTGTTTCTACAATCGTGTTATAATGTCATGTATTGACTCGTTCCATGACCATGGAGACTTCTCCTTAATGTGGTCCCACGGAACAATATATATTACAAAAATATAAATCGGTCTACTCACCGACATTCTCATGGCAAAGGATAATACGCCGCCAGGGTCTGTGCGTCATTTTGCGGAGAATTGTTGGTGTAACTTAAGTGACAGCTTGTCTCACAGCATCTTTCTGGCCGTCAGTGGTATCGTAAGACTTTTGTGATACGATATCCTCTATGAACACCAATAGCGAATATCACTTGTGGTGAGGCCCGGGCTTCGAGGTGGCCAGGCAAGGAGTTCATAAAGGGTATCGTTTCATTAAACCGTTACCAGACCACTGCCAACCTGAAAGATGCTGTGAGACAAACTTTCACTCTACTGACACCAGCAATGCTCCGAAAAATGTCGCGCACCTGGCGGCGTAACATCCTTTACAATGAGAGTGATGGTGCACAGGCTGATACCTCGAATAAGTAATGGTTGATATCTCAAGAAGTCTCTTCTAAAGAACTGTTGTTGGCGTTATTTATATAAGTTTAAGGGTTTATATTGGTTATTATCGGAGGTAATAGGACTTTGTGGCCACCCAGTTCTTTAAAAACACCTGCCTTCTTTTCCCTCCTGTAGCTGGCTCTGGGAAGATTTATATTTTTAATAACGGCATGCCTGTCTCTGGCAGGGTCAACAGCTTTGTATTTTGCTAAGAATAATGTATTCAACATTGCTCTATGGCTTACCGTCATTGGCTTCCGATTTCATGCTCTTAAAACAAGGCAGGTTTTTATCTGCTCGACTAACCTTCTTCAGTAATTTGCAATTGTTTTGTCTGACATCGCTCGACACAGTGTCGCTACAAAGATTATCTTACAGCTGACGTTTTGCCTGTACAATCCTGCAGCAGCTCAGTACACATAGTCAAGCATGTGGTATGTTGGTATGCTTGTAAAACTGAAAATCGATCAAGGTTCAAGCAGCTATACAACTTGCCTAAACGTAACATCAGGGGTACAAGATTTCTTCTACGTTGTCAAATTTAAAATCAGTATGGCATTAACGACCACCCTGGGAATATGTTTACAACAATCCTATTCCTGATAGACAGGCAATAAGGCTGAATGCTGCAGATCGTCGTGTAGACAGTGTCTACGGACAACAAGACTGAACGATATGAATGATGGACACCAACGAACTGATCGGATCTTACAAGCACGGTGTACTACCAACACATTACGACAGGAAACTATGGAGCGACAGTCTATTGGTTTTGTTTTTAATATCTACCCACAGGGGAAGAATTATTGTAGTAAGCCTCCATGTAAGCTCTAATTTCACAGATTTTCTCGTTGTGTTTATTTCGCCAAGACGCATTTCACACTGCTCCTGCATGCGAGTAATATTGTCCTGAAAATGCCGGTGCGCACATAGATCGTCTGGCGCAAATGGTGATTACTCTTCGTATTTGCCAGTATACTACTACTTTTCTCTCTTCATATACACGGTGATGAAAGACACTTTTCATACACCTTGTATGTATGTCTAGTGTGCCATGACGCTCATTTTGGCATAAAATAAAACGAAGAAAATAGGTTTCAAAGGGCCGAAGACGAAACAACAACGATAGCTCGTTCGGATTTTATGCGTACTATGTACGATCGACACTGGGATGGGCACTGGCTAGAATATGATGTAAAGGTTAACTTTGCACAGTTATTCAACTAAACATCCCACATTAGTCACAGTGCAACAACTTCCTAATGCGAGAAACGCATTACCTTCTTAATCAGAATGAAAGTCTGACATAATTTCCTGCTCATCTGTATAATATACTAATTAATGGAGTCGCCCGAGCTGTACTAATGAAATGCTAGAATGCGATCTAGATAATTTAATATTGTGTTCAAAATGTAGAAAGTAGCAGAAAAGTTACGTCACACCAATAAATTGGAAACAACAAAATATGAGTATGTCACTCGCGCAAACGAAGTTGACACACGGTGAGGTGGCTGATGGGAACGTAAATAGAAAATGCTTTCACGGTCGCTCCCATCAGCCACCGCGTCGAGTGTCAGCATGGATGGCGCGAATTGTCATTGTTTAATTCATCAAAATGTAGAATATCTTCGTCACTGCTATTTTCGTTGCAAAAATCAAATATTGTGATAAATATTGTTGATCAACAAGTAACAGAGAATATATTAAGTGGTTTACTTTACACTGCTACAGATCCGTACGCTGTCAAAATCGTGATGTGTAAATGTAACAATTAATGTACTTGAAACACGTACTAGTATGTAATACATGTAGGCCCGTATATCATGGTAACAAATTAAACAGCTTCTTCCGCTATCCTTTACTGAATTGTAAATCGAAATGTCAGGAACAGAATAATAACTGTCTTGAGCACACAAACCGGCGGTAATCTAATTACGAACCCAAAATTTAACTGAATGCTATAACATGTTAGAATATAGAGATAAATCTGGAAGAAGAATGATAAAGTTTTTCAGTATTTGACCTATAAAAAAATACAATAGAGTTACCAATATTACAAGTATTATAAGAAAAACAGCATGTGTTGTGGTCTTCAGTCACAACACATGCTGTTTTTCTTATAATACTTGTAACATTGGGAACTCTATTGTATTTTTTTCATAGGTCAAATACTGAAAAACAGCATAGCAACTTGAAATTTTCGAACGATACGTGAGACACAAGTTTCCAAAGAGAGGGGACTGAATACCAAAATTTTCCTGTTTTGTTATTGCCAAAAAAAAGGCTTTACAAATCTATTTTCGATTATTCTCGCTTGCCAGTGTCGTAGTATGGTGGACGCCAACAGAATGATTTAAGAATGACTTTTACCTTTTTCGGTCCTGCGATCAGGTTTAAATTTATGACAGTATATGTTCTGTCTCTCTAATATCGAAATTTGAGCAATTTCTAAGCTACGAGACTCACCTACGTATTTGAATGATGTTCTGTATCCTCTGCTTGCACTAACATTTTATACTATCTGACAAGGCTGGCAAGCACAAAGCGTTCCATTCGCCTTCGGGGAATAATATAACGGCGTAATTTTCCCTCTTGAACAACCATACGGCTACTACGCAACTTGCGATCTTGCCAAAAGGAGATACCTAGCTTCTTTAACTTCCACCACCGAAAACCAAGGTTCTAAAAGGAGCTTTCCAAGAGTGTTTTGGAACTATCATATCGAAAACTGACAAACTCCGCTATGCTTTTAACAGTTGATAAAATATACGGATGCCATTGTTCGTAAGAAATGTTTTATAGCAGTGACCATAATATTTCGACTTAATTTTTTTTTACATGGAAACCTCCCATTTTAGTTCATTACAAACATATAGCTAGCTAGTTGATGTTAATGGAGTGAAACCTCTCAAGGTATTGCCAGTCACTCACTTTCAGCCGACTGTCAAAGCATTGACAAATGGCGGTAGGCAGCACTGATTTCAAGGCTGTTACGTGTTATGCGAGATAGATTATTGTTGGCATTAAATGTTCACTGAACAGGCATACAAGCTATTGTAATTATGAACTGAAAACTTTATAAACTATGTATAAAATAGCAACTTACTGCGCCTGAACTTCATTGTGAAGAGGCTGGTGATGACTTCAGTTTTCAGGAGTTGAGTTTGCTGGAAGTAATTAATGCGCGCAACGTGTTTTCTGGGACGTACCGGTACCGATATCAGATATTCGAGCTACAAGCGTTCCGTTTTTTTTTTGCGAAAGGCACTGTCAGTTCCATCAGAGGGTAAACAAAAACAAGGTGCAGTCTGTTCTGTCAACACAACAATTAAAGATAGTTATTAAATATGGTTCTCTTCCCGTTCAGCAACTGTCACTGAATCTGTTTCACAGTTTCTATCTGATTGGTAGACAATACTTCTCTCGAAGTGCGAAACCAAGGCGTGCAACAAAGATTGTTTTCATATTGTGTTATCATGATACAGGTGACACCTATTGAGCAAAAAGCCAAATTTCCAATGTTGCTGATGATATGGAAAATAATTTGTTTAAGGGTGCTCTTATTAACTTTTTGAAAATACTTTCTGGGGAACATTAAAAGTATTTTGTTACACCAGTTATAGTTATTATAGATTCTTTTTTGTGTTATTTCCATCTCACTGTCTGTAGTCGTAGTCTTTCAAGGGAAATGCCATAAATCGTCGTTATTGCTGATTAAGAAATGACAGGCAGCCTGACTTTCCAGAGAGATTGAGACGCGAATAAAAAAGCAAAAATAACATACTTTCCCCTGTTACTGAAACGTGCCTGTAAATTTGGTCATTTATATAAGGTCAGTGTGAAAGAGATCAAAAATAATTTGCTCTAAAATTACATTGCATACAGAATGGAAAACGTTCTAGTGGCAAAGGTTTTATACAGCGTTACAGCTTATCGAAACATTTTGAGTTCTGTATGTCTAGATACTGAAGAACGCAGAACCCAGCCATAGAACTGTACGAGAAAATTCCGACGTATTTCATATATTAAATCACAATGTAGAAAGTGAGTTGATGAGAAAATTAAATTATTTTCTTCATCAGTATGACACAAGAAGTATGAAACTATATGATCGACAAATCGGCCACTGATACAATTTATAACCTTTCTTCCTACTGCCAGTATATTTTACATTAAATAAATGCTTACATGACGATGTAATTAGTGAAAATTTTATCAGACTCGTTCTGATCCAAGGCATGTAGCATCCAGTCAAACCCAGTGACATATCATAATGATCTCAGTTACCATCTATCCGTAAGTGCTTCAAAGCACAGTCCTCTGGCTAATAAAAAAGAAGTTAATTTGTCGCCCAAAATGTGTTTCTGGCCTTGCTTGCCACATCTTCACTACTTCTGTCACCTGAAATGTCTCTCTTTGGTTCCGAGTAGTAGGTGCTTTTAATTATTGTCAGCTGTAATTATTGCTACCAGCTTTGCGCAGTTATCATATAGATGACAGAATATTTCTTGGTGCTATCTTATTTTTGAGGTGTATCATAATGTGTGTTGCTGGAACTGAAGTCTTCGTTTGGGATAGTTTTGTCAAAATGACGGTTTTCTGTGGAAAGCTCATAGATGTTGAGATCCAAAGTAATAGTTAGGGATGGCACAGTTTGTGTTTGATGGGACTAGGGTGATAGAAATGAGTACTCGGTAGTTTGTAGTCTTCAAAAATTCCTGTATAAATTTTGCATGTTGTATAACTGGTTTGTGTATTTAATTCGTCCGATTGTTTTGTATGTTTGTATCTTTATTTCTAAATAGTTCTACTAGTTCTCTGGACTTTGGTTCCTATTCTAATTTTCTGAACCATAATGTGGAATTTAAGCCTATAATACATTCTGGGGTTTTCCACCAGTGCATGTGTGACAAGTTTGGTTTCCCGATTCTTAAATTGTCACAGGATATGCATCCTTTTTCAGTGTATAGTTGTGTGCAGTGCTTTTATAAATATCTCTTAAGTACTGTAGACTGATTCGTGGTATTTTAGGTTTCTGGTATTTTTTCCAATTAGTTGAATTTTGATATATGAGGGATGTTGCTCTCATGTCTTGTACAATTCAAGTATGTTCTGTGTTTGGATACACAAATGTGTCATGTTTTACACTTTGAAGAAATTTAATCAAATTCAACATATACTTTTTGAGTTACTTTTATTATTGTTTCTTTAGTTTTTGTTCATTTATAAAAAGCAATATATATTGTCAATATCTATCAAAAAGATAAATGGAGCCTTCTGTCTACATCATTCCTTTCTTTTAACACGGAGTGATTTGAAGGCACATCACCAATTTAGTATCTGTTGAATCACTTGAAATGAAATCACTGTTAGATTTTTGGGAACTTTTTCAGAGAGTTGTGACTCCAAGTAGTATCACAGGCATGCTTAATATTGGAATACTTACAGTGTAATATGCCTGTAGGTAAGACTGGTATCATTCTGCCTCCAGAAATATTACATTATCAAGGGTGCAGTGATGTTATTTGTAGTCACACTATTGCAAGTAGAAAGGCAGCTCCTCAGATAACCACCCTTCAAGAATGTCTCTAGGTTCTTTCCAATGCATTTAATATTAGCACCGTTGCAGCAATTATAGCAGAAGCTTATGCCCCCCCCCTTTTTTGGGAGTGTTTTAAGTAGGCCTACATCTTGTCTCTGGGTTATGTGGTGTTCACTTATCAGTACCACCCCACAGGTGTCAAAGTTGGCAGTGGAATTGCAAATTTCCTTGAGACACTGACGGCAATTGTCTAGGATCTGGTGAACTCAATGGTGCACATCCTCTTAAACACACTTCCAGTGGCTTTGAACTATGAGCATCCTTTGCCACTGCAATATAGGACAGCTGGTGGCAGCTACACAGTACGTGGTGCTACAAGGACACTGCCTAGCCATGGCTCTGACACCATAATTCGTTCCTTAGTTCAGAGAGCCTCTTCCGTGTTAACATAGAGTGCTGGACTCTATGTCTTCCTGCACTATTTGTAATGGGTCTTTGTATGCTGCTCCTGTCCAGCTTTTCTAGTGTCAGTTGCCGCACCACTCTGTAGCCCACCTGTTCTAAATGTTGTGCATGAAGTCGTACACAATGGGTTATGGCTATCTCGTGTCAACCATATATTTACATACCAAAAATCCAGCTGCACTTATCACTGTTGGAATATAAGTTCTAACCTTTTTCATGTAACAACACCAGTTCTTGGTGATGATTATAGGAATATTCTCAAACTTTCACTGGCTGAAAACTTGGTGACATCTCTTATGCCCCGTAACTGCCCCTACTGGGTTTGCACAGCTTTTCAGAAGTGAGGGGAAAGTTGGTTAAGTCTAAAATCAATTCATATAAACTCTTCTCTCTCTCTCTCTCTCTCTCTCTCTCTCTCTCTCTCTCTCTCTCCTCTCTCTAGATTTCATTGTTGTTATGCATTGTTCAAATATCTAGAGACAATATGAGTTTCCCTGTAAATTGCCAGTACTATTTCTTTGTATTGTTTCATACCAGACTAAATGTTGAGTGACCGAATCTCATTTGTGCTACTTCATTGCCAAGTTACAAGTTAGACTAATTATAGAGCAACAGATCTCATTTCACTGGATTGCCTCTCTAGTTGATTTGGGACTTGCATTGGATCAGTATGTCCCACACTCCCTTCCCTCTCCAAATCCCTATCCCTGAAGTCTCAAAACAAATATTGGGTAAAAGCTTGGCCAATGACAACTTCCACAATGCGGTCTGGACACACATGCTGATGTCCACTCAAATGAATAACAAACTAAGATGGCCTAAACATTCGATAAGTTAATCAGTTCTGCCTGCTTTGCACTAAGAAATCTGTTTCATTGTGAAACTGCCTGGCAGATTAAAACAGCGTGACAGATCAGACTTTAGACATGGAACCTTTGACTTTTGCGGGCAAGTTGCTCTACCAACTAAGCTGTCCAAGCATGACTCATGACCCACTGTTACAGTTCTGCTTCTGCAAGTTCTTCAGCTCCTTCCTTCCAAGCTTCACAGAACTTCTCCTCCATACCTTGCAGGTCTATCAGTGCTGGAAGAAAGTATCAGTCAGTGCACATTTTGCTGCAGAGTGAAAATTCATTCTGGAAACAATCTTGTAGACTGTGGCTAAGCCGTGTTCTTTCTTCTAGGAGTGCTAGTCCTACAAAGTATGCCGGAGACTTATGGCAAATTTGGAAGGTAGGGGATGAGGTACTGCTTGAAGTAAAGCTGTGAGGATGGATCGTGAATCAGACTTCAATAGCTCATCCGATGAGACCTTGACTGCAAAAGGCAAAGGTCCCATATTCAAATTTGGCCAAACACAATGTTTTAATATGTCAGAAAGTTTCAAATCACTGCACACACTGTTGCAGAGTGAAAATTCATACTCTCTCATTGTCATGATTACTAGCATACTTTCACTCATTACTGCCCAACACACAATCTGGAATAACCCAGGTGATAGCAAGAAGCAGTTATTGTACATAAGTCTCCAGCAAGAATATTGTATAAAATTGATAGCCAACTATCTTACTAAAGCATCTTCAGGAACTTTGGGATTCTTTCCTTACATTGGTACCAACTAGCTCTGCATATGGTGAAGGAATTGATGAAATGTATGATGAGATAAAAGAAATTATTCAGGTAGTGAACGGAGACAAAAATTTAATAGTTGTGGGCGACTGGAATTCGACACTAGGAAAAGGAAGAGAAGTAAACATAGTTGGTGAATACGGATTGGGGCTAAGAAATGAAAGAGGAAGCCGCCTGGTAGAATTTTGCACAGAGCATGACTTAATCATAGCTAACACTTAGTTCAAGAATAATGAAAGAAGGCTGTGTACATGGAAGAACCCTGGAGGTACTAGAAGGTTTCAGATAGATTATATAATGGTAAGACAGAGATTTAGGAACCAGGTTTTAAATTGTAAGACATTTCCAGGGGCAGATGTGGACTCTGACCACAATCTATTTGTTATGAACTGTAGATTAAAACTGAAGAAACTGCAAAAAGGTGGGAATTTAAGGAGATGGAACCTGGATAAAGCGAAAGAACCAGAGGTTGTACAGAGTTTCAGGGAGAGCATAAGAGAACAATTGACAGGAATGGGGGAAAGAAATACAGTAGAAGAAGAATGGGTAGCTTTGAGGAATGAAATAGTGAAGGCAGCAGAGGATCAAGTAGGCAAAAAGACGAGGGCTCATAGAAATCCTTGGGTAACAGAAGAGATACTGAATTTAATTGATGAAAGGAGAATATACAAAAATGCAGTAAGTGAAGCAGGCAAAAGGTATACAAACGTCTCAATATTGAGTTCAACAGGAAATGCAAAATGGCTAAGCAGGGGTGGCTAGAGGACAAATGTAAGGATGTAGAGGCATATATCACTAAGGGTAAGATAGATATGCCTGCAGGAAAATTAAAGAGACCTTTGGAGAAAAGAGAACCACTTGTATGAATATCAAGAGCTCAGATGGAAACCCAGTTCTAAGCAAAGAAGGGAAAGCATAAAGGTGGGGGGAGTATATAGAGGGTCTATGCAGGCATGATGTTCTTGAGGAAAATATTATGGAAATGGAAAAGGATGTAGATGAAGATGAAATGGGAGATATGATACTGCGTGTAGAGTTTGAAAGAGCACTGAAAGGCCTAAGTCGAAACAAGGCCCCGGGAGTAGACAACATTCCATTAGAACTACTGACAGCCTTGGGAGAGCCAGTCCTGACAAAACTCTACCATCTGGTGAACAAGATGTATGAGACAGACAAAATTCCCTCGGACTTCAAGAAGAATATAATTATTCCAATCCCAAAGAACGCAGGTGTTGACAGATGTGAAAATTACTGAACTATCAGTTTAATAAGTCACAGTTGCAAAATACTATCGCGAATTCTTTACAGACAAATGGAAAAACTGGTGTAAGCTGACCTCTGGGAAGATCAATTTGGATTCCATAGAAATGTCAAAACATGTGAGGAAATACTGACCCTACGACTTATCTTAGAAGAGAGATTAAGGAAAGGCAAACCTACGTTTCTAGCATTTGTAGACTTAGAGGAAGCTTTTGAGAATGTTGACTGGAATACTCTCTTTCAAATTCTGAAGGTGGCAGGGGTAAAACACAGGGAGTGAAAGGCTATTTACAATTTGTACAGAAACCAGATGGCAGTTATAAGAGTCGAGGGGCATGAAAGGGAAGCAGTGGTTGGGAAGGGAGTGAGACAGGGTTGTAGCCTCTCCCCTATGTTATTCAATCTGTATATTGAGCAAGCAGTAAAGGAAACAAAAGAAAAATTTGGAGTAGGTATTAAAATCGATGGAGAAAAATAAAAAGATTGAGGTTCGCCGATGACATTGTAATTCTGTCAGAGACAGCAAAGGACTTGGAAGAGCAGTTGAATGGAATAGACGGTGTCTTGAAAGGAGGGTATAAGATGAACATCAACAAAAGCAAAACGAGGATAATGGAATGTAGTCGAATTAATTTGGGTGATGCTTTTACTTAAAGTAGTAAAGGGGTTTTGCTATTTGAGGAGCAAAATAACTGCGATGATTGAAGTAGAGAGGATATAAAATGTAGACTGGCAATGGCAAGGAAATAGTTTCTGATGAAGAGAAATTTGTTAACATTGAGTATTGATTTAAGTGTCAGGGAGTCGTTTCTGAAAGTATTTGTATGGAGTGTAGCCACGTATGGAAGTGAAACATGGATGACAAATAGTTTAGACAAGAAGAGATTATAAGCTTTCAAAATGTGGTGCTACAGAAGAATGCTGAAGATTAGATGGGTAGATCACATAACTAATGAGGAGGTATTGAATAGAATTGGGGAGAAGAGGAGTCTGTGGCACAACTTGACTAGAAGAAGGGATTGGTTGGTATGACATGTTCTGAGACATCAAGGGATCACCAATTTAGTAATGGAGGGCAGCACGGAGGGTAAAAATCGTAGAGGGAGACCAAGAGATGAAGACACTAAGCTGATTCAGAAGGATGTAGACTGCAGTAGGTACTGGGAGATGAAGAAGCTTGCACAGGATAGAGTAGCATGGAGACCTGCATCAAACCAGTCTCAGGACTGAAGACCACAACAACCACCACCTTACATTGCCAAAAAATTTACTCCCTAATGGTACTTGTTGTTAATGATAAGAGTGAATTTAAGAGGAACTGCAAAATTCACCATGACAATACTAGAAGTAAAAATAATTTTCATGTAGACTGTGTGTCCTTGTCTGTAGTTCAGTATGGAGTTTTATATTCTGGTGTCAAAGTGTAAAGCAGGTTTCCAATAGACATCAGGCAAGAAACTGGAAATTCCCAGATGTTAAAAAAACAGAGCAATAGAAAATTTCATTAGCCACTATATTGATCCTCCCCAGATGATGCCTCCATATTATAATACTGACTGTACGGGCAGAGAGGTTTGTGTGCTTATATGGAGCTGAGAGGTACAGAGGCAATAGCTTATTCACTGGTGAGAGCTCCCAAGTCGGAAAGTTCACTATACATGAACCAGTTATTACTTTTCCCACAGCTATAAACCTGTATAAGAGCAACATAGACAGTCTTGAGTTCGGTAAACTGACATGAAAGGACAGCTCTCAAAGATGAACCAGTCATTGTTTGTCCGACAGCTATAAACCTGTATGAGAAACACTGACAGACTTCATTTTGGTAAACAGACATGAAAGGACAGCTCTCCAAGACCACATAGAGTAGATGACTGCAACCTCCCAAACTGACACATTTCTTTCTGGCTGACTGACCGTGATTAACTATAGCATAAAGACCTTCTGCCATCACATGTTCATTGTGCAAACTGCTCATGTGGATGCCCATCCTAGACATTTACAAGCAATTGGAGATGGGCTAAAACTGCTATGAGCCAAGGTCTACTGTGTGTTACCACCGGTAATGTGTATTATCAAAGTCACTTGTCTCGGCAGGATAATGTGCAGTGGATAGTACTGATTGCTACAAGCAAGTCCCTGTGTTAAAGCAGTTTAGTTTAATTTTTTGTGTGTTTCTTTGATCATATATTTAACAGGTAGCCATAATATGGAACATCTCAGTAGTTTCACAAATAAGATACATTTTCTCTGTGAAAGCATGGCTTCATGCTGCCCCATTTACTAAACTGGATATTTTTTGTTTTCATCTTAATCTGCAGCAAAATTTGCTGGCTGGAGAGGCTGTGCGGTTCTAGGCGCTAGGAATCGGGCTACTGCTATGGTCGCATGTTCAAATCCTGCCTCGGGCATGGATGTGTGTGATGCCCTTAGGTTGGTTAGGTTTAATTAGTTCTAAGTTCTAGGCGACTGATAACCTCAGAAGTTAAGTCGCATAGTGCTCAGAGCCATTTGAACCATTTTTACAGCAAAATTTGACCAAAGTAACCCAACCACATACCTAATGTCTACTCAGAAATTCATCTATGGAGTAGAAGAAGTTGCAACAGACATGATTTCAATTTGTTTTTAAAACTTTATTACCTGCCAGCACCTTTATTTCATAATGAAGGTGGTCAAATATGTTTATGGCTTCATATCTTGATCCTTTCTGTGCAAGAGTAAGATTAAGTGGTGTATAGTAGAAGCTGGTTTTGTTTCTGGTGTTGTATTTGGGAATTATACTATTATTTTTGAATAATATCTGCTTCATTGCAACAAACCTCACAAACAAGTAAATTTATTGTGAGATCATTGTTAGAATGCCTACATTTTTAAACTGTTGCCTGGATGTCAGGTGATGTTTCTGTGCAATTAATACTTTGAGTCAGTGCGTGGAATTGCTCCGAAAAATGTTCCATATGTCATCAAAGTACGAAAGTACATAAAGAAAGCTGATTTTTTTATGCTTTCGTCACCAAAATCAGAAATTACATTAGAGCAAATGCTGTTGAACTCAACTGTTTGAGATCTACAATATATGATTCTGATTCAAGATCTGATCAGTATCTACATCGAGGAATTTTGAAGAATCAGTTTTTTGTGTTACTTTTCTTCCGTGCTTGTATAGAACAGGATGAACTGCGTTTTTTCAAAATTAAATGACAGCCCATTTACTGAGAAATAGTAAATAATACTTCTGAATATTTCATTTACTGCTCATTCTTCTGGTGCAGCTCTGTTCTGCCTGATCATTACACACATATCAACAGTAGAGAGCACTATTTCTATTTTATGGGAGTAAAATGGAGCCAGGTGGGGTAGCGGGATGGTCTGAGGCATCTTGTCACGGTCCGCGTGGCTCTCCCCCATCGCAGGTTTGAGTCCTCCCTCGGACATGGGTGTGTGTGTTTTGTCCTTAGTGTAAGTTAGTTTAACTTAGACTTACACACTTGTAAGCTTAGTGACCAATGTCCTCGGCAGTGTGGTCCCATAACACCTTACCACAAATTTCCTCCAATTTGTAAAATGGAAGGTCATTTATGTATAGCAAGAATACTGTAGTAGTGGACTCAAGGAATTCAGACAGTGTGTTTGTACCATGTGGCACACACAGCTACTTCTGTACCTACCCCTTGTTAACAAAATTTGGCAAAACACAAACTATCATGACTCAGTCAACTGCTTCTACTACAATCCGTATAGGGACTGTGAACTGCAGGATGCTTCAGACTGTGGATAAGCTATTAAAGCTGGAAATGAGTAACATTGTTTGGGATAGCATTAGGATATTATAGAAAGAAAGGAAGACTATCAGATAGGGTTGTGATCAGGAAATGCCTTCAAAAATTAACAGACCATGGTGGGTACCCAGGTTTTATTATTGACAATAAAATTAAAGACTGGATTGTTAGTAATGAAGGAATTTTAGATATATCAGTGAGAATAGTATTTAAAATAAAAAGCACTTATTGCAAATGGTAAAAGTTTTTACGTCAACAACTCTGATGAAGAAGTTGTGTTCTCTACAGGGGGATATAAGAAATATTAAACAAAAACAATTCAAATTATAGGATAGTAAAGGGTGACTATAATGTAAAGGTGGTGACCGTGTCTCTTTATTAGGGAATTTCAGATTCAGTAGCAGACATTTGGCAAAGAAAGTGTCATGCTTCATCTTAGATTTAGATGGGCACCATATTATTGAAACTAGTTATGGTTATCGTATGTAACCTTGACAGCCAGAGACAGTGGTTTTGTGTGTGTGTGTGTGTGTGTGTGTGTGTGTGTGTGTGTGTTGTCTATTTCAGAAGAAGGCCTTTTGGCTGAAGCATTACCTGTTAAACAGTCTTCTTGTTGAGCCTGTCTGAGACTCAACATCTCCACCATTTGCTGAGTTACATATGGGGTGTTTCACAATTCATGTTACACACTGCTAGAGGTTGTAGAGGAGACTTAGTAGATCAGTTTCACATAGGAACCCATGTCCAGATATATCAGAGTGTCAAACTTATAGGTGTTGGCACCTGTGAATGTTTATATATACAGGCTGATTCTATGTAATTGCATACTTTCTAGGATGATGGAAAAAGATAAATATATCAATATGAGGTAAGGGTCACTGTACTGGAAACAAACGAGTTGAAAGTTATAAGCAAAAACCATTCTGATACCTCTGACAGTGGAGTACATGTATTAGTACAGTTGTTGCTAAGATTGTATGGTAGGCAACTTTCAGAGGTGGTAGTATGGACCGAAACAAGAAAAAATTTCTATTTACATGAGCTCTAAAATGCATTCCTTAAGAGCTATGAGCACTTATTCAGTAGAGGAGAGATGTGATTCACAAAAGTGGAGATGAACAAGATCTCATAGCTCCTCAGTTACGATTTTAGACTCCATGTTTACTGTATATGTTTTCCTTCGTTTTATCCATACCACCACCTCTGAAAGTAGCGTACCCTACCAACCTTGGCAACAACATTACCAGTACATATATTCCACTACCTGAACTATCAGAACAGTTTTCGCTTATAATTTTCAACTGGTTCATTTCCAGTACATGGACCCTTACCTCAAATTGATAAATTTATTCTTCTCCATCATCCTAGAAAGTTTGTAACAGCATCGCAGAATCACCCTGTATATACACACATCAAAAATAATTTTGCATAATCTTGGTTCCAAGAGTTCCAGAAACTGTACAGAAAATTGGAATAGAGATCAACATCATTCCCACCCTTTTTATTCCTCATGGAAATCACACATTGCATGTTGTACCACCATACTGCGAGACCTTCAGACGTGGTGCTCCAGATAGCTGTACACACCAGTACCTCTAATACCCAGTAGCACATCCTCTTGCATCAATGTATGCCTGTATCCATCATGGCATACTATTCACAAGTTCATCAAAGCATTGTTGTCCCACTCCTCAATGGCGATTCAGCATAGATCCCTCAGAGTGGTTGGTGATGGGTCACGTCATCCATAAACAGCCCTCTTCAATCTATCCCATTCATGTTCGATGCGGTTCATGTCTGGAGAACATGCTGGCCACTCTAATCAAGCGATGTCATTTTTCTGAAGGAAGGCATTCACAAGATGTGCACAATGGGGGCATGAATTGTCGTCCATGAAAATGAATGCCTCTCCAATATGTTGCCGATATGGTTGCACTATCGGTCAGAGGATGGCATTCATGTATTGTACAGCCATCATGGCGCCTTCCAATGACCACCAGTGGCATATGTCGGCCCCACATAATGCCACCCCAAAACAGCAGGGCGCCTCCACCTCGCTGCACTCACTGGACAGTGTGTCTAAGGTGTTCAACATGACTGGGTTACCTCCAAACACGTCTCCGATAATAGTCTGGTTGAAGGCATATGCAACACTTATCGGTAAAGGGAACATGATGCCAATCTTGAGTGGTCCATTCGGCATGTTGTTGGGCCCATCTGCACTGTGCTGCATGGTGTCATGGTTGCAAAGATGTCGGGAGTGAAGTTGCGCATCATGCAGCCTATTGTGCACAGTTTGAGTCATAACACGATGTCCTGTGGCTGCATAAAAAGCATTATTCAACATGGTGGCATTGCTGTCAGGGCTCCTCCGAGCCATAATCCGTAGGTATGGTCATCCACTGCAGTAGTAGCCCTGGGGCAGCCAGAGCGTGGCATGTGATCGACAGTTCTTGTTTCTCTGATCTCCTCTATGTCCGAACAACATCTCTTTGGTTCACTCCAAGACGCATGGACACTTCTCTTGCCGAGAGTCCTTCCTGGCACAAAGTAACAATGTGGACGTGATTGAACTGCGGTATTGACCATCTAGGCATGGTTGAACAACAGACAACACGACCCATGTAACTCCTTCCTGGTGGAATGATTGGAACTGATCGGCTGTTGGGTCCTCTCCGTCTAATAGGCACTGCTCATGCGTGGTTATTTACATCTTTGGGTGGGTTTAGGGACATTTCTGAACAGTCAAAGTGACCGTGTCTGTGATACAATATCCACAGTCAACGTCTGTCTCCAGGAGTTATGAGAAATGGGGTAAGCAAAACTTTTTTTTATGTGTGTACATACATTTAGAGGAGGTGGCACATACAATTTTGCTGCTGTGTAGCATTGTTGGATGATGTATCTGGTCATGGGTTCCTATGTAAAATTTGATCTACTAAGCCCCTTCTACAACCAGTAGAAATGTGTAACATGAATTGTGGATCGCCCTGTATAGTAATAGTACATATGTTCATCTAGAAATAGAATTTACAGCTGAAGTATTTATGGATGAAAGAAAATATATTCTTTGAAAATATCATTGTAATCTAGCAAATCTAGTAAATAGAAAGCTACCAAAAGCAGGTAAACAGCAGCTACATAATGAAAATGAGGTGGCAACACATTTTTCTGTTACAACAGCTTTGTTTTCAATTTACATGATTAAATTTAGATAGCATATGCGTGAATGACATTCAGCAATATAGTGACAGTTTATTGTAAATATTTAAAGATTACATTTCTATGACTTCTTTATATTTTATTATTGTATTTCTTGACTTGTTCTATCTCCCTGATGGTTTTCCATCTTGATAGAATCTGTGGATGAATGAGTAAATACTTTCTTACTTTATTTTGACTGTTGTTGTGGACTTAAGTCCAAAGACTGGTTTTATGCAGCTCTCCACACTATTCTAACCTGTGCATCCTACATTAATTTGAACTTGCTTACTTTATTGACACAATTTGTACCTCCCCCCCCCCCCCCCCCCCCCTGCCACTTCCATTGGTACCTTCTTTTACTCAAGATGTGCCATAAAGTTATTTTTTCCTCAATTGCTGTCATTAATTATTCGATCCACCCGTCTTATCTTCACCATCCTTCTATAGCACCATGTTTCACAAGTTCTATTCTCTTCTTGTCAGAACTATTTAATGTGCATATTTTGCTTCCATACAAGGCTACAGTTCAAAGAAGGAGAGAGAGAGAGAGAGAGAGAGAGAGAGAGAGAGAGAGAGAGAGAAAGAGGCAGGCTTACTAACATTGAAATTTATATCTGATGCTAGCAAATACCTCTTATATCAGAAAGCTTCTCTGCATTTTATGTTCCCACTACTTTCACCATCATCAGTTATTTTTCTACCCAAATAGCAAAACTTTTCAGCTGCTTTTAGTGTCTTATTTCCCAATTAAATTTCCTCAGAAGTTTCTGATTTGTTTTGACTACCTTCAGTTACCCTTGCTCTATTTTTGTTGTTCATTTTATACCTCTTTTCAAGACACTGTTCATTCCATTCAACCTTTTAATAGGGAGAATTTCAGTGTCACTGGCACCTCAAAGCTTTAATTTCTTCCTGCTCAAATTCAATTCCCCTTCAAAATTTCTTCTTGATTTACTTTGCTGATAGTGTCATGTATAGATAGAAAAACATCAGGGATAGTAACAGTCCCATCTCCCCCTTTCTCAACTGCTGCTTCTTCAGCAATAATGAAGACACAAGATAAATTTGGAAAAGTAATTAAAGTTCAGAGAGAAGAAATTAAAACTTTGATGTTTGCTGATGGGATTGTAATAATGTCAGAGGGGTCAAAGAACCCAGAAGATCATTTGAAATGGAATGGATAGGGTTTTGAAATGAGACCGTAAGATGAACATGAGCAAAACTAAAGCAATAGTTGTGGAATATAGTTAACTTAAATAAGGTGATGCTGAAGGACTTTGATTAGGAAATGAGACACTGAAAGTAGTAGGTAAGTTTTGCTATTTGAATAGGAAAATAACTGATGAGAATCAAAGCAGAAAGGATATAAAGTGTAGACCGGCAATTGTAAGAAAAGCTGTTCTGAAGAAGAGAAATTTCTTAACATCAAATATAAATTAAAGTGCTAGGATATCTTTTTCGAAGATATTTGTCAGAGTGTAGCCTTGTACAAAAGTGAAACATGGCCATTACTTACAGACAAGAAGGGAATAGAAGTTTTTGAAATGTGTTGATACAGAAGAATACAAGGATTAGATGCATAGAGCAGATAGATAGTGAAGACATATTTAATCACTGTAGGAAGAAAAGAAATGTATGCCACAACTTGACTGAAAGAAGGAATCGGTTGAGTGGACAAATCAAGGAATTGTCAATTAGGTATTGGGGGGAAGAGTGTAGGGGGTGGAGGCCAAAAAAGTGAAGAGTGACGCCAAGAGATTAATGGTTTAGTACAGTGAACAAGTTCATATGGATGTACACAGAAGAGCCAAAGAAACTGGTACACCTGCCTAATATCGTATAGGGCCCCTGTGAGCACGCAGAAGTGCCGCCACATGATGTGGCATGGACTCGACAAATGTCTGAAGTAGTGCTGGAGGGAGCTGACACCATGAATCATGCAGGGCTGTCCATAAATCCATAAGAATATGAGGGGGTGGAGACCTCTTCTGAATAGTAAGCTGCAAGGCATCCTAGGTATGCTCAATAATGTTCATGTGTGGAGAGTTTGGTGGCCACCAGAAGTATTCAGGATGGTGTTCCTGGAGCCACTCCAGTGATTCTGGACATGTAGGGTGTTGCATTGTCCTGGTGGAATTGCCCAAGTCTGTCAGAATGCACAATGGACATGAATGGATACAGGTGATCAGACACGATGTTTACATACATGTTACCTGTCATATCTAGGCGTATTGGGGGTCCCATATCACTCCAACTGCACATGCCTCACACCATCACAGAGCCTCCACCAGCTTGAACACTCCCCTGCTGACATGCAGGGTCCATGGATTAATGAGGTTGTCTCTATACTTGTACACACCCATACAGGGACCCAGGCGAGGCATTAAGTTTTGTGTCATGCAGTCATCAAAGGTACATGAGCAGGCCTTTGGCTCCGAAAGCCCATATCAGTTATGTTTCATTGAATGGTTCACATGCTGACACTTGTTGAAGGCCCAGCACTGACATTTGCAGCAGTTTGCAGAAGGGTTGCACTTCTGTCATAATGAACAATTCTCTTCAGTTGTCCTTGGTCCCATTCTTCCAGGATCTTTTTCTGGCCACAGCGTGTCAGAGATTTGATGGTTTACCAGAATCCTGATATTCATGGTACGCTCGAGAAATGGTTATACCGAGCGAGGCGGCGCAGTGGTTAGACACTAGACTCGCATTCGGGAGGACGACGGTTCAATCCCGCGTCCGGCCATCCTGATTTAGGTTTTCCGTGATTTCCCTAAATTGCTTCAGGCAAATGCCGGGATGGTTCCTTTCAAAGGGCACGGCCGACTTCCTTCCCCGTCCTTCCCTAACCCGATGAGACCGATGACCTCGCTGTCTGGTCTCCTTCCCCGAAACAACCAACCAAGAAATGGTTATACAGGAAAATCCCCACTTCATCGCCACCTTGGAAATGCTGTGTCCCATTGCTCGCTGTATTTGAATACGCTCGTCTATACCAGTTTCTTTGGTGCTTCAGTGTATATTGCAGCAGTTATGCAGAGATGCAAAGACTTTCACAGAAAAGACTGGCATGAAAGCTGCATCGAACTAGTCTCTGAACTGAAAACAGCAATAACAAGGAGCAGCGTGCAATCAGAAAACTGCTCTTCCAGTCACTGTCAGCTTTTCAGACATTGGAGTGCTATTTCTCATTCTATTAGTTGCTCATTTGGCCTCATGTGGCTGAGTACACCTGTAGCAATTACATTTTGTTTATATCAAGTAGACTGAGTAATTTCCCAGGATGAGACTATACAATTATTTCAAACCTTCTGAATTTGCATGAGCCTTAACAATCTTTAGACAAAGTACATGGCACCTTGGTGATGTTGGATACTTTCTAACAGTGGACTGTGTGATTATGTTAATTTCAGCTGTCTTCCCCATCATTGCAAAATAATTACTCTTTGATACAGCCTGTAATTATTTTATAAATTTTACCCCGAAGATGTTTTATTTCCATTGTGTTCCCTTTCAGGTTACCAAATAGAAGGGATGTATTAATCCCTGGTACAATGTGGTATAAAACGATTTTATGTTATTAATGTTGTATCACTACCATATTTAGGGCAAAATCTGTGAGAAGGTCTGATTAAATGTTGCATTAGCCACTGGTGGCGGATGAGTATGACATGTCATCATTTGGTCTAAGGCAACAACACTGTTGATTTATTGTGAGATGGGCTAGAATCACTTGCTGTAACCTGGCAACACTCTGGTAAAACACAACAAAGGCAAGAGGATATCACCATCGTTGTGATTTCAGTGATCTTGCAGAGTCATCGAAACTGCCATCTGCTTCTCATCTGCTGTGCAGCGAGCTATGTTAATTTAAGTATTAACTGTATTTTTCTCATTTGTCACTTCTTCTTACATGTGTTTTTACTTTTAGGAAGCTTTAATTTTCGAGTACTAGTTACAGTGTTCCATAAATTTCCTGTTTGTTTTGAATACGGCAAGAGAGAGTCCCTTTAGTCAGCTGTAGTGCCAGTAGTGCTAGTGTTTGTTTTGAATACAGTCCAGAGACAGGTAGTGCTCATTTTCATTGTTTTCAACAAGAAGTGTCTCTTAACCACAGTTTAGTCAGCAATCATCCTCCTTTAGTGAATTAGCAGTCTAGTTAAAAGTTGATTTACTCTCTACAGTAAATTGTTGATTTCTTAGATGTGTGACTGCTGTGTATGGACTCAGGAGGAGTTGGCCACTGTTTGCAAACAGCTGAACGTGTTGATGGCCGCTGTCAGCCGTCTTTAGGCTGCTGCCTCGGAGTGTAGTGGCAGTGGGGAGTCTGGTGTGTCGCATGGTACTCCCAAGGCATTACATGCTTCACCCACAGTCGATTCTGCAGAGATCTGGGGTTGAAACTTCTCGACCTCCGCTATCGGGTGGAGAAATGTAGGGTCCCCCTGAATAGGTCAGACATGCACTACACGCAGGAAGTGGCTACAAGGGTAGTGGAATACGTGTGGAGTGCACATGTGGGTTTTTTAGGTTAGTGAGTTCCCTCCCTAGACCCGACAAGACGCCTCCTGAGACACGACAAGGTAGTAGTAGGCAAAATGCAACAGGGAATAACAATATTAATGTGGTAATAGGAAACTGCAGGAGCGTCTATAGAAAGATCCCTGAACTGCTCTTCTTAATTAATGGTCACAATGCCCACATACTACTAGGGACAGAAAGTTGGCTGAAACCAGACGTAAACAGTAATGAAATTCTAAACTCAGATGGAATGTATACCGCAGAGACAGGCTGGACAGTGAAGGGGGAGGCCTGTTTATAGCGATAAAAAGTGAAATAGTATCGAAGGAAATTGACAGAGATCCGAAATGTGAAATAATTTGGGTGAAGGTCACAGTTAAAGCAGGCTCAAACATGGTAATTGGATGTCTCTATAGGCCCCCTGGTTCAGCAGCTGCTGTGACAGAGCACCTGAGGGAAAATTTGGAAAATATTTCGAGTAGATTTCCCCACCATGTTATAGTTCTGTTTGGAGATTTTAATTTGCCGGATATAGACTGGGAGACTCAAACATTTATAATGGGTTGCAGGGACAAAGAATCCAGTGAAATTTTTTAAAGTGCTTTGTCTGAAAACTACCTTGAGCAGTTAAACAGAGAACTGACTTGTGGCGATAACATATTAGAACTTCTGGTGACAAACAGACCCAAACTATTTGAAATAGTTAATGCAGAACAGGGAATCAGCCATCATAAAGCGGTTACTGCATAAATGATTTCAGCCGCAAATAGAAATATTAAAAAAAGTAGGAAGATTTTTCTGCTTAGCAAAAGCTACAAAAAGCAGATTTCAGAGTACTTGACGGCTCAACACAAAAGTTTTGTCTCAAGTACAGATAGTGTTCAGGATCAGTGGACAAAGTTCAAAACCATTGTACAATATGCATTAGATGAGTATGTGCCAAGGAAGATTGTAAGAGATGGAAAAGAGCCACAGTGGTACAACAACCAAGTTAGAAAACTGATGCGGAAGCAAAGGGAACTTCATATCAGACATAAATATAGCCAAAGCCTTGCAGACAAACAAAAATTACGCGAAGCGAAATGTAGTGTGAGGAGGGCTATGCGAGAGGCATTCAATGAATTCGAAAGTAAAGTTCTATGTACTGACTTGGCAGAAAATCCTAAGAAATTTAGGTCTTATGTCAAAGCGGTAGGTGGATCAAAACAAAATGTCCAGACACTCTGTGACCAAAATGGTACTGAAACGGAGGATAACAGACTAAAGGCCAAAATACTAAATGTCTTTTTCCAAAGCTGTTTCACAGAGGAAGACTGTACTGTATTTCCTTCTCTAGATTGTCGCACAGATGACAAAATGGTAGATATCGAAATAGATGACAGAGGGATAGAAAAACAATTAAAATCACTCAAAAGAGGAAAGGCCGCTGGACCTGATGGGATACCAGTTCGATTTTACACAGAATACGTGAAGGAACTTGCCCCCCTTCTTGCAATGGTGTACTGTAGGTTTCTAGAAGAGCGTAGCATTCCAAAGGATTGGAAAAGGGCACAGGTTATCCCAGTTTTCAAGAAGGGATGTCGAACAGATGTGCAGAACTATAGACCTATATCTCTAACGTCGATCAGTTGTAGAATTTTGAAACACGTATTATGTTTGAGTATAATGACTTTTCTGGAGACTAGAAATCTACTCCGTAGGGATCAGCATGAGTTTTGAAAAAGACGATTGTGTGAAACCCAGCTCAAGCTATTCGTCCACGAGACTCAGAGGGCCATAGACACGTGTTCCCAGGTAGATGCTGTGTTTCTTGATTTCCGCTAGGCATTTGATACAGTTCCCCACAGTCATTTAATGAACAAAGTAAGAGCATATGGACTATCAGACCAATTGTGTGATTGGATTGAAGAGTTCCTAGATTACAGAACACAGCATGTCATTCTCAATGGAGAGAAGTCTTCCGAAGTAAGACTGATTTCAAGTGTGCCTCAGGAGAGTGTATAAATGACCTTGTGGATAACATCGGAGGCTCACTGAGGCTTTTTGCGGATGATGCTGCAATATATTGAGAGGTTGTAACAATGGAAAATTGTACTGAAATGCAGGAGGATCTGCAACAAATTGACGCATAGTGCAGGGAATGACAATTGGATCTCAATGTAGACAAGTGTAATGTGCTGCGAATACATAGAAAGAAAGATCCTTTATCATTTAGCTCCAATATAGTAGGTCAGTGACTGGAAGCAGCTAATTCCATAAATTATCTGGGAGTAGGCATTAGGAGTGATTTAAAATGGAATGATCATATAAAGTTGATAATCAGTAAAGCAGATGACAGACTGAGATTCATTGGAAGAATCCTAAGGAAATGCAATCTGAAAACAAAGGAAGTAGGTTACAGTACACTTGTTCACCCACTGCTTGAATATTGCTCACCAGTGTGGGACCTGTACCAGATAGGGTTGATAGAAGAGATAGAGAAGATCCAACGGAGAGCAGCATGCTTTGTTACAGGATCATTTAGTAATCACAAAAGCGTTATGGAGATGATAGATAAACTCCAATGGAAGACTCTGCAGGAGAGATGCACAGTAGCTCGGTATGAGCTTTTTTTGAAGTTTCAAGAACATGCCATCAACGAGGAGTCAAGCAGTATATTGCTCCGTCCTACATATATCTCGTGAAGAGACCGTGAGGATAAAATCAGAAAGATTAGAGCCCACACAGAGGCATACCGACAATTTTTCTTTCCACGAACAATGCCAGACTGGAATAGAAGGGAGAACCGATAGAGGTACTCAAAGTACCCTCCACCACACACTGTCAGGTGGCTTGTGGAGTATGGATGTAGATGTAGATGTAGATGTACTTGACCAGAAACAGTGCATTGGCATAACAATGTTTGCTGCCATCTGAAATAGTAGCAGAATTACAGAGGGGCCGAGCAGATGATGCCCCTGCACGATGCCGGGAATCATCTAGAAGCACTCATGGTGCTAAGAAAACATGATTATTCAGTGAATCATTTATTGTGATAACTTTACATAGGTTGATGCACTGCTGGCCTTAGTTGCCTCCTGCCCTGGTCACGAAAAGATTCTGAGTCGAAAATTGCACCAGTCCTTTCTCCGGTGTCCTAGCGAGTTGTTGTTCCTCTGGCATCGATACGGATGCTTAGCCCAGCCTGGTACAGCATGGATGGCTGCTACTGGCTGAGGGAGTGTACTCAATCCAACTCCGTGCCTCTTCTCCCCTGGACCACCCCATCCACAGTGTGCTGTAGGCGGCAGGCATTGAACCTAGCCCTGCCGGCCTGGTTGTCATCTTCCATCCCATACTCAGAGAGAGTACTGCATTGCTGCTGGTAGTTCATTAGCTCTCCCATCAGAAGTGGTTGGTGTGTTACAGCACTAAGTTCCTCAGTGGAGTTCAGCTCTGCGGCACTCCATGTCTGGCTGGTACTGTGCTGGTTGATCTGTGAGAAGACTTACTAAAACAACGTGGTCAAGGAACGGAATGTTGTTGACATGGACTCCATCATTCCCATTTACCTGAACCATTCTCTTCTGCTTGGAGCTTGGGCTCCGGTATTTAAAGAGCTCTCTGTAGTTCTGTGACATGCGGCTTACTAGTGATGACCGCATGTGGCCTCATTATTCCACTACCCTTGCTTTAATTCTCTCTTAGCAGCTAGTTAATTGCTCTATGAGTGTTTTCCCTAGCCATGACTATTGCTTCTTGTGGCATTACGCCGCTTGAATGAGCGTCGTTAGTTGCTGTCCTCTGTTTTCCCACTGCATGTGCTCTCTCTCACTCAGCTATTGGAGAGTTGCAGAGAGTGCTGCCCATCTGTCTTGTATCGCCATGCTTCCTGGTCCGCCGCTAATCATGGCACAACCATGTGGTTGAACTCAGTTAAAAATTTTACAACTTGGGACCGATACTGCTCTGTGCCATAACACACTCCTCCCCTTTGTTAAAATTCATCCCGAATTTTCAGCTTCACTTGTAATTAGTTAGCCTATACATTCTTCTTAATTAGCCCATACATTCTTAAATATTAATTTACATTTCTTCTTGTGCTAAGTTACAGTGGAATATTGAGTCTAAGTTAATTCTGCTATCCTTGTCTAATTACAGTGTTGTGTTTTCAGCTTCCATCTTATGACTAGGTTGTATCCATTTTACTGGCACTTGGTGGGTTGCTGTTTCCCTTGACTGTACCATCTTACATTTCAGAAAGAATTAGATTGCATATATACAGTGATTGTATATGTAATTCTGAACAAAAAATGTTATATGAACATAGGTCCGCAAATGTTTCGTTAAGGAGGTATGGGTATTGAAAGGAATTTTAATTCTGCAAAATTGATGTGCACAATGTGAATGTACGTGAAATACAACTGGACCGTAACGTGATTTTCTTGCAAACAGTGCATGGGAACATGCCATGTTTATGTTATGCAACCTACCATGTATTATGTGACGTACATAGTAAGTAATACTAACACCCAGTTGTGCCGTGTAAGACACATTGTTTAGGGTACTGGTGACAGATCGGTTAACTGTGTAGTGTATGGTGTTAACTGTGACCGTACAAGCTTTGCTAACAATGCCACACATATACAATAATGAGTAACACACACATATGGTATATGTTTATGGCTTCTTTGACAGTTGTGCTACTGCTGCAAGAGAAGAATACCACAGGTGCTTTCTGACTCCACGATTTGGTGTTTACCAAAGTGTTTATCACTTCACGTGCAACAGGCTATCTTCCAAGCAGACATTTTTCATTTGAGCTTGCACGTCAACGAACTTTGCAAGCACAGGAACAAATTATCGCAAGTGTTGAGCAAAGACACAGTATGAGGATACGGAGAATGTCACTGCTTATGAATGTCCCACAGACAAGTGTATGGGAAACATTACATGTGGAAACCCTGTATCAATTACCAATGTCCAAAAACTCCATGTTGGTGACAATGCATGATGACTTCAATTCTGTCGTTCTCAATTGAGAATAGTCATTTGCTACACATACTATTAATCGACGAAGCCCAGTTTTCACGACATGAAATTGAACAACACAGGCAATGATCATTGATAGTCATGGGAAAATACATACACTTCAGTGCATAGCAATTTCCAAGTTCGTTTTGCCATAAATGTTTGGTGCGGAATGATCGGTAACCTTTTTATAGGTCCATTTGCACACATCAGAAAAAGTTTTGCATCACTCCAGTTCCCAGAACTCCTGAAGATAGACATTGACTGTGGATATTGTATCACAGACACAGTCCCTTTTACTGTTCAGAGATGTCACTAAACCCGCCCAAAGATTTAAACAACCATGCATGAGCGGCACCTATTAGACAGAGAGGGTTCGACAGCAACCAGTCATTCCACCAGGAAGGAGGTACACGTCTCGTGTTCTCTGTAGTTAACCATGCCTTGACAGTCAATACCGCAGTTTGATCATGTCTGCATTGTTACTTTGTGCCAGGAACGATTCTCATCAAGGGAAGCATCCATACATCTCGGAGTGAACCAAAGCGATGTTGTTCGGACAGAGAAGAGATAGAGTGAGTCAGGAACTGTTGATGACATGCCACGCTCAGGCCGTCCAAGGGCTACTACTGCAGTGCATGACCGCTACCTGTGGATTATGGCTTGGAGGAGCCCTGACAGCAATGCCACCATGTTGAATAATGCTTTTTGTGCAGCCACAGGACATCGTGTTATGACTCAAACTGTGCACAATAGGCTGCATGATGCGCAACTTCACTTCCGACATCCGTGGTGAGGTAAATCTCTGCAACCATGACACCATGTAGCACAGTGCAGATGGCCCAAACAACATGCCGAAAGGACCACTCAGGATTCGCATCATGTTCCCTTTACCAATAAGTGTCGCATATGCCTTCAACCAGACAATCATCGGAAACATGTTTGGAGGCAACCCAGTCAGGCTGAACACCTTGGACACACTGTCCAGTGAGTGCAGCCAGGTGGAGGTTCCCTGCTGTTTTGGGGTGGCATTATGTGGAGCCGAAGTATGCCACTGGTGGTCATCTGGTGATCAAGGAAGGTGCCGTGATGGCTGTACGATACATGAATGTCGTCCTCTGACTGATAGTGCAACCATATCGGCAGCATATTGGGGAGGTATTCGTTTTCATGGACAACAATTCATGCCCCCGTTGTGCACATCTTGTGGGTGACTTCCTTCAGGACAATGACATCACTCAACTAGAGTGGCCAACATGTTCTCCAGACATGAACTGTATCAAACATGCCTGGGATAGATTGAAAAGGGCTGTTTATGGATGACGTGACCCATCAACCACTCTGAGGGATCTATGCTAAATTGCCATTGAGGAGTGGGACAATCTGGACTGGCAGTGCCTTGACGAACTTGTGGATAGAATGCCACAACAGATACAGGCATGCATCAATGCAAGAGGACATGCTACAGGGTATTAGAGGTACCGGTGTGTACAACAATTTGGACCCCCACCCCAAAAGGTCTCGCAGTATGGTGATACAACATGCAATGTGTGGTTTTCATGAGCAATAAAAAGGGCGGAAATAATGTTTATGTTGATCTCTATTCCAATTTGCTGTACAGGTTCCGGAACTCTGAGAACCAAGATAATGCAAAACTTTTTTTGATGTGTGTATTATCAATCAACGATTGATGGGAGAGAGGTGCCTGCATTTTTTGGAAAATTCATTTGTGGAACTGTTGGAAGTTGTTCCTTTAGCCAAACAAACTGGAATGTACTTTCAACATGATGGTTCCCCTCCACGTTACCTTACATGTGAGGGACCATCTCAACCACATCCAGCCTAACCGCTGGACTGGCCGGTGGTGGTGATATTAACTGGCCCCCAAGATCACTTGACCGTATCCCTTTAGATTTCTGTTTATGGGATTGAATGAAATCAGAGGTGCACAAAGAGAAGGTAAATACACGAGATGAACTGCTCGTCGCATCATGGATGGTACTGAATTGATTAGAAACCAACCACATGCAATTAAACAAGCAACACAACACGTTATCGCTAGAGCGCAAAAGTGCATTGGCGTTCATGGTGGGATATTCGAACCTGTTCTGTGAACTGTCAACATCTGTACAATATGTGTTAAAGCTGTTTGTAAAAGACGTGGTATGTCTTTTTGAACTGAATACATGTAACATGCATGTTGTAATGCATTATGTATTAAATGAAAAGTAAATAAATACTTTGTAGAAATGTGTAACATATTGTACTCCTCTGTAACATTGTCTTCAAGAAAATCACGTTATGGTCCAGTTGTATTGGATATACACTCATGTCGTGCACATCAATTTTGCAGAATTGAAATTCTTTTCAATACTCATACCATTTTTGTTCAGAATTACTAATACTATCACTGTGACCCTATGCTGTGTGTGTGTGTGTGTGTGTGTTTTCTGCCTATGCTTTTCATGATACCTTATCACATGCTGCAATATTTGTGCAATATTTGGTTTACTGAGATTTGTTGGTTCTCGGAATTTATCAAGTTATCTGTCGTCTGTAATAAAGTTGAATCCAACGAGTTGTTGATAAATGTTACATTTTGGTGGGATAGAATGTGTAGAGGTTTTTCTGGCCAATACAACATCGGTCTGGACACATTGATTAGTGTTGTACCTGTACTGATAGCTGGAGGGTGAAACTGTCTTCCTGCTATATCACATCTAGTCCCATTTATTAGTAATCTGTTACCTTGTAATTCTAATTGCATAATTCCTGTAGGTTTTCCATTTTCTTAACAAGTAGTGGTTACTGTTTCTGATGTAAATGCATAATAAAGCCAGTAGTCTCCGATTTTAGGAATTCTGTTTGTAGCTTGTTAGTAGGACACCTGCTTTTCTAACAAACAGGATACCATTGTGCAGTGGTTGATTCTGCACTATATCTCCTTTGCAACAATATAGTAGCGCTATGCACAGAAGAATTTTTCTAGCCAGCATCTCAGCACGTAACCTGAGAGAAAGGGAAACATAGTCACTCCCATCCCTCCTCTATAGAAATAACTAAAGACAAAACAGTATAATAGAAGAAAAAAAATGATACTAATGTTATAACAACAATCATGATATTTGGATTACACTGGAGAATATTACTGTACTTACTCCAAGATCTAAGTGAATAAGGTATATCCTCCTTAGGTAGTTGCTTCTTTTGTCCTTCTGATCTTTTGGGGTTGGTTGAAGAGATCTGTGGCAAAGCGTCAACTACACTGTTAAATGGTTGACTTGACTGACGTGCATTATTGCAGTCCTTGTTGGTAATTGCAATTTTATGTTGACCAGGGAAGTCATTTCAACAACTTGCTATGGTCCTTGACACTTAGTCAAAATGTTTTTAGTTTTATTAAAATTATAAAGAATGCAGCAACCAGTCACAGAAACATAATTTATTTAGCTTGTTGCAAATCGATTTCGACTGCTATCAGTTATCATCGGTGCATTTTTCTAACCGATATATGCCATAAGTAGAAGTATTGTCCTTGGCAGATTTCTATCATGAAGATAGTTTTGCCTATCAGAGTATAAGGATTAGTTAACAGTACCCATTGTCCTGTTCTGTACTGTGGTAGTTTACTTGCTATTTGCCCAATATGCTCGTTTTTCTAATTCTTTTGTGTTGGCCCGTTTCACTGTTTTCCATTTTTTTTAAACTTCTTTGCAAATTCTTTCACTGGTTCACCTTGTGGCCCTAGTTTATGATGGAGCACATTGAAAGGTGATGGCATTTTCCTACCATATACAACTTTTTGTGTGGCGAGAGACCCATTCAATAATGAACTTTCGCATATTAAGCACAGACTACTAGATTCAAATAGACATCCCAATTTAAATGCTGTGGGTCACCATAGTGACTCAACATCTTAGATAACGTATGGCGAACTCATTCAGTTCACCCATTCTTGAGGATGAAATGGACTGGTACATAACTTCTTAATTTGTAATAACCAACACAGTTGTTTCAGTAATTTAGATACAATTTTTTTTTCTCTGATCTGTAATAATAGTTTCAGGTATACTGTACTTCAATAGCCAATTGCTCACCATTGCTTGTGCTACTGTACTAGCCTTCTGATCAGGAATAGCTACCATAACCAAACAACATGAAAAATGGCCCAAAATTGTTAAAACATATTTGTTCCCAGCAGGTGCTTTGTTAAAAGGCCAGGGAATGTCTAGTCCTAAAAAAGAAAATGGTCTATCTGTTTCAGGCAGTCATTGTAACTCAATCTTTTGATGACTTAAATTTAACCGTTGCGTGCACGGAACACAAGTTTTTTTACAAATTGCGCTACATCATTGTGACGTGTCTTCCACCAGAATCTTCCAGCTACTCAGCGATTTGTTGTACGTCTACCTCTGTGACCTGATAAAACATGGTCATGAGCCTGACATAATGCTTCCTGTCTCAACGCTGCAGGAATGACAACACATGTTTTGCACCTTGTAGCTCTGTATAGCATGCCTTCTTATATTTCAAACTGTTGCTGCATGTGAAACAATGTGCACTGTCCATCAGCTAGTTGTCCCTTTATCCAGTCTGGCTACTACTTGTAAATCTGCAACCTTTCTGCTTAACACATCAGCATTTTTATTTGAAACTCCCAATTTATGAATCACTTCATAATCAAACTCACTTAATTTTCATGCCCATCTCACCATCAGCTCGATGATCCTTTAACCCTGGTAACCATCCGAGACAAGCTTAGCCAGTAACAACTTTGAATTTCCAACCATACAAATAACAATGAAAGTATGAAATTCCATAAAGGATAGCTAGCATTTCCTTTTCTGTTGTGGAATAATTTATTTGTGCTTTGAAACTTCCTGGCAGATTAAAACTGTGTGCTCGACCGAGACTCGAACTCGGGACCTTTGCCTTTCGCGGGCAAGTGCTCTACCAACTGAGCTACCGAAGCACGACTCACACCCGATATTCACAGCTTTACTTCTGCTAGAATCTCGTCTCCTACCTTCCAAACTTTACAGAAGCTCTTCTGCAAAACTTGCAGAACTAGCACTCCTGCAAGAAAGGATACTGTGGAGACATGGCTTAGCCACAGCCTGGGGGATGTTTCCAGAATGAGATTTTCACTCTGCAGCAGAGTGTGCGCAGAGATCCCGAGTTCGAGTCTTGGTCGGGCACACAGTTTTAATCTGCCAGGAAGTTTCATATCAGCGCACACTCCGCTGCAGAGTGAAAATCTCATTCTATTGGTGCTTTATTTAACTGCCTGGAGGCATATGTCACTGGATGTTCATTCCCATCTATATTTTGACTTAATACACAACCCAACCCACTATTAGATGCATCACATGCCAATATGAATTCACATTCAAAATCAGGAAACACTAACACAGGATCTGACACTAAAATTTTCTTAAGTTTCTTGAAAGCCTCTTGACACTGTGGTTACCATTGGGAACCAACTCCTTTCTGAAGCAACCTGGTTAATGATCATGTGATTTCAGCAAAACCCTTTACAAATTTATGGTAGTAATTACATAAAGCAAGATAAGATTGCAGTTGCGTAGTAGTCTTTGGTACTGAAAAATCACGTACGGCTGATGTAAGTCTAGCATCTGTTTTGACTCCATCTCTTGTAATAATATAATTTAAATACGTTACTTATGCTTGTGCAAAATGACATTTCTCTACACTTAAAGTAAGACATGCTGCTCGTAACCTAGTAAACACTTTATATAAACTTTTAATGTGGTCTTCCATTGTTTTCGAAAATACTATTACATCATTCAGGTAGACCAAACAAATTTTATGTTTTAAACCATGAAACCGTCCAGTAACCTTTAAAAAGTAGCAGGAGCATTCTTTAAACCAAACGGCATTCTCTGATATTGGTAATGTCAAGAATTGGCTGTGAATGCAGTCTTATTTCTATTATCCAGAAACACTTCTACTTGGTGGTAACCATTTTGAATGTCTATCATTGACAAATACTTACAATTTCCTAGGTTGTCTAACGTATCTGTAATGTTAGAAATTGGATATGCGTCCATTGTAGATTGTAGTTTGTGCATTTAAAAACCAATAGTCACAACAAAATCTATATTGTTTTGTACAATCAACTGATTTTTCGGGGACCACAACAATATTGATAGACTAAGCACTATCACTATGCTCTATGATACCTTCATGCAGCTGCTGGTCAATGAACTCATCTACTAGTGGTTGTAGATCCTTTTGAATCCTATATGGCTTCTTATGCACTGGCGAATTTTCCCCCATTGGTATACAATGCTGTGTGACCGGTGTTACTGGTAGAGGGCCATTTGAATCAAATAAATATATATACTGCAACAATAAAGCTTCCATGCCTTCCCGTTCTCCATCCTTCAAGTGACTAACCTTGTTGTGTAGTACATCTGCATTAACAGATTGTTTGATGCCGCGATCACCATGTGATCTGTTGATATCCTCTTCGTTGAGTACCTCTAAGCTCGCTACAAGTAAACTCTTCAGGAGATCCACTTCATCTGCCACAAAATCATGCATGCTGGCCAGAATCATCAGTTTCCTATTAACATCTGATATGCATTAAAGACTCCTCCTTATATAACAATGCATTTCATTCAATGTCTCATTGTTCTGCAGTGGCTCAATCACACATAATCTTCACTATGGATCAGCCGCATCTACCGATACCCAAACTAACTTCCCTGTACCAGCAGGTACTTCATCATACGTAACTATCATTAATGCACATGTATGCAGTTCATTTGGTAACACATTAGCTAACGGTGCACCTTACGACATTGTAACATTTACAGCTGTTGAACCCATTGGAAACAAGTTTCCGCCAAGTTCGACTGTGCGCTGCAAAAGATTAATTTAGCAGGATGCCTATCTAGAATCACAGAATAACCTTGTCCCACAGGTGGCAATACTTCCATTTGCTCACAGAATTCCATATTTTCAATATGAAAAACGAGTCATGTTGTCCCTAATGATACCTCATCATTGTCCCCTACTCCATATAAATTATATCTTGGAGTTATCACTCTTGTCCTACCCATTAGGTGTAGATTAATCACAGAAATATTTATGCCTGTATTGACCAAAAACTTATACTTCTTACTATTTATAATACCCAAGAAACAGCAATCCATTTCTGCCTTAAATTCTGCAATATTTTGATTTAATGGGGATGCTTTCCGACGGACAAAATATTCCTGGTGTGGTTTATTGCATCCTGCCCTTTGTTTCCACCATTCCACTTTCTACTCCTACATTCCTTTGCTTTATGGCCAAAATGCACACATCCGTAACATTGTACCTGATTGCATTGTGCTCTGACATGTCCCTTGTTCCCACAATGATAGCAAATTTTCTCTGTAAGAAACAACTGTTTCTCTTTGCATCCTCGCGTCACACTGTCTACATCCTGCAAATGCATGGCAATACACAATGCTGCAACTAAATCATCTAGATCTTCCCTCCTAACTTGTGAAAATTCCACAGGAATACCCCTCAAAAACACATCTAAAACGCTGTTCTCAGATTCCCGCAGGATAACACGATCGGCGTCTGCGTGCTCACCTTAACGTATTTGGTCCAAAAAATTTTCTGCTTTTTCATTTGCTTTCTGAGTTAACCCATTCAATTGTTCTCTAAAAAACCTAGCACTATTTTGTTTATGGTACCTCTGTTGCAAACCTTCAGCTAATTGCATAAATGAAGTTGCTTTAACAAGTGTTTCATTCACAAGGCATAACATAACCTCAACTGATCAATTACACATTCTAGCTGTAGCCAAGACATCACTAATAAATACTGTGACATCCTCAGTTGTCTTCCCAGAGAAAGGTATAATCAAGTGAGCTACAGAAGAATCTATTGCAAAGTGACTGCCCTATTGAAGATTTTGTTTCACCCAAACTTGGGTGTGAATTTTGTGTGGCCTGTAAAGCCTCTAATTGTGCCATTAATTCCTCATGACACACTCTCTGCTGTGCATTCTCTTCTAGCTAATGTGATACCTGATCTGTTAATTCAGGTATTGACTCACCGGTTGAAATTAGCCTTTTGTGTGGCATTCTTGTGCAATTTAGTACTATCTTCTAAAACACAATACTTAACAGATATGCATCACACTGCACCAGAACAGACAACAAAACTTAATACTATAATATGTAAATAACGATAATTACCATCCACTCGACTCTTTAACCACCCTAGATCAGACTCCATCCACACCTTAAGGCTGACACTCACATGTGACCCAGTCACTGACACAACAACTCATATGACTTAAACCAGCTTAGCATATGATAATGAACACAACTTACAAATACTATTACACAGAATTACTATTTCCTCTATATGCCTTCTACAAACTCAACCTGTGACGTAAACACCAGAACAGGCAAAATGTTTTTATGAAGCCCACCGTGTCACAGTTGCTGTCACGAAGTCTAGTTTCTCATTACAGTGACCTATTGCAAGCATTGAAGTGTAGCAGCTCCGATGCCCAACCCCAAGATGAAAGGGTGCAAAAAAGGGCAGCTCGTTTTGTATTATCACGTTATAGGGGAGAGAGTGTGGCAGATATGATACACGAGTTGGGATGGAAGTCATTACAGCATAGACGTTTTTCATCGCGGCGAGACCTTTTTACGAAATTTCAGTCACCAACTTTCTCTTCTGAATGCGAAAATATTTTGTTGAGCCCAACCTACATAGGTAGGAATGGTCATCAAAATAAAATAAGAGAAATCAGAGCTCGAACAGAAAGGTTTAGGTGTTCGTTTTTCCCGCTCGCTGTTCGGGAGTGGAATAGTAGAGAGATAGTATGATTGTGGTTCTATGAACCCTCTGCCAAGCACTTAAATGTGAATTGCAGAGTAGTCATGTAGATGTAGATAACTGAGTCGACACTTCTGACGCCAATTTACCGAGGGGGCGAATGGATGATGTCTCTGCACGAAGTCAGGAATCGTCTGGAAGTGTTCCTGGCACTAAGAAAATGTTATTATTCAGTGAATCATTTATTGTGACAACTTTACATAGGCTGGTGGACTGCTGGCCGTAGTTGCCTCCTGCCCTGGTCACGGACAGATTCTGAGTCGGACGTTGCGCCAGTCCTTTCTCCTGTGTCCTAGCGAGTTGTTGTTCCTCTGGCATTGATAAGGATGCTTGGCACAGCCTGGCCTGGTTGTCATCTTCCATCCCATACTCAGAGAGAGCAGCACCTGTACTGCATTGCTGCTGGTAGTTCATTAGCTCTCCCATCAGAAGTGGTTGGTGTGTTACACCACTAAGTTCCTCAGTGGAGTTCAGCTCTGCGGCACTCCACAGCTGGGTGGTACTGCGCTGGTTGATCTGTGAGAAGACTTACTAAAACAACATGGTCATGGAACGGAATGTTGTTGACATGGACTCCATCATTCCCATTGACTTGAACGTTCTCCTCTACTTGGAGCTGGGGCTCCATTATTTAAAGAACTCTCCATAGTTCTGTGACATGTGGTATACTTGCGATGACTGCATGTGGCCTTGTTATTCTCCTACCCTTCTTTAATTCTCTCCTAGCAGCTAGTTAAATGGGTCTATGAGTGTTTTCCCTAGCCATGGCTTTTGCTTCTTGTAGCATTCTGCCACCCAAATGAGCATGCATGCTATTTTGCTTAGTCGCTGTCCTTCTCTGTTTTCCCGCTGTGTGTGCTCTCTCTCACTCAGCTATTGCAGAGTTGCAGAGAGTCCTGCCCAATCTGTCTTGCATCACCATGCTTCCTGGTCGGCCACTTATCGTGGTGTAACAAGCCTATCTTACATCAACGTGGTTGAACTCTGCTAAAAATTTTATAACTTTGAACCCATACTACCTTGTGCCATAACAGAACTATTCACAGCCCAGCCGTGTGTTGGCTGAAGGAGCTACACCAGATGAGGGTACAACATGGAGCCAACAGCAGCAGCCATGAGTTTGAGTCTCCGTTGCAGTACCAGCTTGCTGCAGTAAGTTAATTACAGTGCAGTGGGCCTTTCTGGCTCACTCCAGCATCAGCCAGCCTCCTGTTAAGTTGCATTGGATCATACTCTGGGCACAGCTGTCGCCTTCCAATGATGTAGTGAGCATGTCTCCTCGCTGAATGCTTCAGCCACCCATGGGTGGTCATTCATTGCAGAGTTGGCTCTCTCTGCAAGATTATGGTCTGTCTCTATACAACACTGATGCCAGTGCTGTGACTCTCACATGACTGGCTCCGGGTGCAGGTGTTAGCAAAGCAAGGTGCGAGCATGTGTTGCAGGCAGCTGGCTGGTTGCTAGCAGCCACCTGGTTGGCTACCGACCATCTTCCTGTGGGCAGGGACATGCTCACCTACTCATATCGATGCAGTGCTGATGTACAAGCAGAAAGTAAATTATTAACTTTGACAGCCACTTCCCTCTGGGCCTTCATCGGCCTGCCACCCAGCCTCAGCTTTCAGCTCTTGGATGCTTGACATCCTGATAACATAGCTTCCTGGCCACCCCAGGGGTCAGCTACAAATTGGTGTCAAAAGTGGTAGCTTCGTCTTCAGCATGCAGCATGACGTCTGGACCACAGCCTGCAGTGTCAACATAGTTGGTTATTCTTAGTATGTAATAGACATGGGATCTAAGAGAGTGTGCAACTTTAGGGTTACTTTGTTTAGGCCACAGGAACCAGCTGATCTGTCTGAGTTTTGGGGCAAACATTTGGAGACTGTTAATATACTGAATCAGGATCCATAACTTGTTTTACATGCCCCACCATTTTGGTTGTGATGCAAGGCAGTGTAGGGAATCTAGATGGTTGATGATCAGGTACAAAGTATAATTCATTATTGTTTTCACTTTAGTAATTGTTGTGTATTTACATTGCATGTGAATGAGTGGTAAATTTGTTGCAGTGGCAGAGTCAGAGATACAGTGTCTTATGGCCAGGAGGCAATTCAAGCATTGGTTAATGAAGTAGCTCAATGGAGAGCATTTAGTACAGACTTGCAGAACAAGCTTGCAGCTAGGGGTGAGGAACTAGCATTGCTCTGTGCACTGAACATTGTAATAGATCTAGCTGGCACTCACCTAGTTGTCCCTTTTCTGGAAGGACATCTAAGGATGTGGTGTCATTCATGGTGGACCTGATAATGTTAGCAGGTATTGGTGGTTGATCCAATAGCAGTTGTGTCAGGTAGCAAAATTATGTGTAGCAAAAGAGGCAAAAACTTTTGTGAGATGCATGGAAGCACTGAGGAAGACAGAAATGTTTGAGCGGCCATTAAAACAGGGGCTTTTGCAGACATACTGGAGGCAGAACACTGTGAGGTTCTTTTTGGAACAGACTTGTCACTGGATATGTCAAGAAGGGTGTGCACAGGATCTCCATTCGGCTGTAACATTTGTGAAGCGACTGATGTTTCACTGAGTGTGCGTAATAGGCGTGGCATATTCTCTGCGAATATGAAGTGCTACAGATGTAGACGTACGGGGCGTGTGCAGGGTCGTTGATCATCAGAGCTCAATCCATAGTGAAACTCATCACTGAAGACAATTCTATTACAGTCAATGAGATTCCAGGGTGAATAAATCCCTTTGATAGCCATCTGCAGCACCCTTACAGTACAGTGGTACATTGACAATATTCTACATCCTGTTTTGTTGCCATTCATGACAAGTCATCCTGGGCTTATATTTTAGGAAGATAAGGGCCAACCACATGTGGCAAAAGTTTGTGCTGCTTGTCTTTGTGCTTGCCAAACCCTACCTTGGCCAGCTAGGTTACCAGATCTTTTCCTAGGTGAGAACAGTTGGAGCATTATATGAGAGGCGTTAAAAAAGAAATGAGCTAGAGGCAAAATCACAGAAACCAGTACCTGTATGTTAGGAGTATTGAACCTGGCTGTTGAGACACTTGTCCCACTGTGACACAAGGTGGTGAACGGCTGTCTCATAAAATTCCTGGGACTGCAATGTTAACCAGTTCTACACATACAGCTAGAGGGTGTTATCTCAGGTGAGTTGTTTGCCTCTCAGAGCCTTTTTAAGGGGACCAAAAATGGCATAATCACAGGGAGAGAGGTCCGGACTGTAAGGAGGGTGGCCGAGAACCTCCCATTTGATTTTCTGCAGGAGTGCCGGTACTGTGTTGGCCATATGAAGCTTTGCATTGTCGTGGAGCAGAAAGACACCATGGGTGAGATTGCCTGGTCGTTTTGATTTTATGGCTTGGCGCAAGGGTGGTCAAGGTTTGTGAGTAATGCTGGGCATTCACAGTTGTCCCGGACTGCAGAAAGTGAATCAGAATGGGGTCATCTTGGTCAAAGAACATCAGCATAACCTTTCCTGCACTTGTGTGGATGGTCTTGGCTTTTTTTGGTGGTGGTGACCCTTGCGCTTCCACTGGAGACTGTTGTTTTGACTTTGGTTCAAAATGATGACACCATGACTCACCTCCAGCCACCACTCATGCCAGGAATGCATTTCCTTCCCAAACATAGTGCTGCAGATAAGCAAGACAGTGGGCTATTCAACATGCTTCCTGGTGTGGTTGAAGACTGTGGGGCACCCATTGGGCACACACTTTGCGCATATGCCATCATTCCTTCGTGATCGTGTGAACACTTCCGACACTCGATCCAACCACGGCGGTTATGGCTTTCACTGTCACTCGGCAGTCCTGAGTAATGAGTGCATCCACCAGATGGACGATGTCATTGGCAATGCAGTGTGGTGCTCCAGACCGTGCATCATCAGTTAATGACATCCGTCCTTCCCTAAAGCACTTGAGCCACGCCTTGACCCTTGCAAGAACGTGCAGTGTTTGTCGTACACTTGTGACATTCATTGATGAATGTCTATTCCTCATACTCCTTCAACTGTCAGTAAACGAACAACATCTCTTTGCTCGTCTTTTGAAGCCTCCATGTTGCTGTCTGAAATGCGAATGGCAGCGTTAGATGATTGATGCATGCTGCTGCTAGCTCTGTATAGTCACGTGACGTGCACACGTGCCCTCCAGCGACAGGCTGTGAACTTTCATGCTCTGGTCGGAGCTACACCTTGTTACACACACCACAATATTACCCTCCTGTCACTGGTTTGCACATTCCAGACTCCAGCTCATTTCTTTTTGAACGCCCCTTATAGGCAGGGCCCTCCAACTAGCTCAGGAATTTGACGATCTAATGCACCAGTTGGACAGACTTTGGCACAATATCTCTCGGGAGGTCATCCAAAAACTCTCTCAATCAATGCCAAGTTAAATAACTGTTTACATAAGGGCTAGAGGTGGACCAATGCATTGTTGACTTGCTCATTTTGCAAAGCTATTTTTCTGAAATTGTAATCATTTGATTTCTGTCCCATTCAGATAATTCCTTCATAGAGCATCATTTTTTTGTCTTAGAGTGTATTTCTGATGTTATATTTATGTAAATAAATTTAAAGTGGGACCAATCATGCTGCTCTAAAATGGTTGAAGGTCACATTCAGCAGACTAACAAGATGGGCTTAAGAGACTCAGTGAGTTTGACTACAAAGTGGTTCACAAGCCAGGAAAGAAACACAAAAATGCAGATGCATTAAACAGGAAGGTAGGAGTAGTGCAAGCACTGGGTTAAAACCTTCCTGAATGATAAGCAGCACAGAAAGCTGCAACTACAGTTCAGCCTGTGTGATGATTTGTCGTGTAAGGTAACTAAGTTAAGGTTGCAGCTGGTGGTGCTGGCTAAGTAGAAGAATGAAGTCATGGGGCATGCAGAGCAATGAACTGAAGGCTAGCTTAGAGGTACTAATGGAAGGGAGAAAGGGGCGATGTGGATCAATAGGTAAGGAATTGTGTGCAGTGTGTGCAGCATTTGGACTTCAGTCATAAATGAATTCTGTTACAGAGGGGGTGAGCTGGTTATTCCTTGTCCTGTCCCTGGATTACTATTCAAGGTGTGAATAGTAAACAGAATGCCAGCACCTAGCGATGGCCGAATGCCTCTGTGCCTCCCGGCCTAGCCAGATACGCAAGAAGCATAAGCGTAATCATCACCAAGAAAAGGTGAAACACGCGAACAACAGTGATGGTGTCTGTCTGGCAGACTGGGCTGAGACCAACAACTACCACCTTCTGTACGATGCCAAAGATAAGCCCACTTTTCACCCGAGTGCATGGAAGACCAAAACTACTCCTGACTTATGTTTTGTGTCCAGCACAAATACTGGACCAGCAATGCAAGCATCACAGACAGTTTTAAACCGCCTGCCTAGAAGCCAATATTGCCCAGTCTTAATAAAAATAAGCCTACAGCTACAAATTGTAACGAGCTCTCCCATCCCACATTGGAATCTGAGAAAATCCAACTGGGAAGCATATCGAGAAAGCATGGAGAAAACGATAATGAGAATACCACCTACTGCTGCAAACTATGAACGCTTCTGTAAGTTACTCATCCACGCAGCTCATAAAAGTATCCCCCGAGACGCCAGAAAATACCACATCCCATGTTGGTCTGAAGAATGCAGTACCTATTGGAAGAATTTAACAGAACAGAAGACCTACTGGATGAGGAACGAAAACAAAGATGGCCCAAGCTGATGGAGCAAATGGACTTCACACATTCAAGCCGTAAAAGCTGGAGTCTCATGAGAAAGCTGGGAGGAGCCAACCACAGGAAGTCAGCAGAGGCGAGTATCCACCCAAACAAAATCAGCAAGAAACTCAGGGATAACATCAAGATAACAGTGACTCCTGAGCAAAGATAAAACATAAAAGCTCAGATGGCTGTGGCACTGCAGGAGTGTGAAGAAAAAACCGACATGTTCACGGCAACAGTCCTAGAAGAAGAGGTGAAGATGGCACTCCAACACACATGGGCAGGGAAGGCAGCTGGACCAGACAACATCCTCCCTGAATTTTTGAAAAATCTTGTACCAAAAGTGCTGAAATGGCTATGCAACCTATTCACGAAAATAATGGAAACCTGTGATATCCCCAGAGAATGGAAAACAGACAAAATCATTGCCATACTTAAACCAGGGAAGAGTGGAACTGATGCAGGGAACTTCAGGCCAATCTCATTACTGTGCATAGCCTACAAACTGTTTGAAAGGATACTGTTGGAAAGACTTAAACCAGTACTGGAGGAACAACTACCTGTGGAGCAAGCAGGTTTTAGACAAGGAAGAAGCTGCTGCGACCAGGTGCTGGCATTTATCACACACATTGAATGAGGCTTTCAGGAAAAGAAGAAAACAGGGATAGTTTTCATTGACCTGACATCAGCGTACAACACTGTATGTCTAAATGGTCTCTTGTCAAAACTGGCAAAGATAGTCAAATGCAAAACAGCGTTGAAGCTCATGAACAACATGCTAAGTGAAAGGAAGTTCAGGGTCAAATTGAATGGTGAAACCAGCAAGTGCCATACCCTAAAAAACGGTCTTCCGCAAGGATCAGTCTTAGCTCCCTGGCTCTTCAACATCTATATAGCAGATTTGCCTGATCTGCACTCTCATAAATATGCCTACACAGATGATTTAGCTATTACAGTGCAAAGTAACTCGTTTGAAAACCTGGAATCAACACTAAATGAAGATCTAGCTACACTGAAAAAATACTATGACACATGGCACCTAAAAATCAAGTGACAAAAAACAGTAAGCACAGTCATGCATCTAAACAACAAGGAAGTGAGAAGGGAACTGTGCCTGGTTATAAATGGTAAAGCTGTCAGCCACAAGAATTTCCCAAAATATCTCAGTATTAAGCTATATCGCAGCATGATTTTCAGACAACACCTAACTGATACTGCCCAAAAGCTAAAGACGAGAAATAACCTTCTCAACAGACTGGCAGGCACCACTTGGGGTTGTGATGGTGCCACTCTACGGACTGCTGCACTGGCACTGGTGTATAGCGCTGCAGAATACTGTGCCCCAGTCTGGAGCAGAAGCCCGCACGCCAAACAAGTGGATGTACAACTAACTGCCACTCTGAGAACCATCACCGGCACACTCTGGCCAACCCCAGTTGAGTGGCTTCCGGTGCTGGCAAACATCGCTCCTGCTTCCATATGTAGAGAGAAAGCAACCCAGGACATAGTAGAAAAAATTGAAGTAAACCCAAGGCTACCCATACATGCCGACATGGGAGGCCCCACAAGACTCAAGTCCAGGAAACCTATCAACTGGAGCAGAACATTAGGCTCAGAGGATCCCAATGCTGAATGGAAGAATGCATGGCAGGGTCTGAGAAGAGGTGTAGTGGAAAACCATAACCTAATCCAAAACCCAACCAAAAGGCTTGAAGGCTTCAATCTCAACAGGAAACACTGGTCGGCTCTAAACAGGTTCCGCACGGGAGATGGACGATGCAGACAGCAAACAACCAAATGGGGCTATACAGACGATTCGTGTTGTGACTGTGGTGAGGTACAAACAACGGACCATCTTCTGGTTTGTAACATTCATGGTTTCAGAGACGGCTCTCTGATGTCGCTCCACAAGTTAATGGACAATGCCAGGAAATGGCTCCATAATCTTAATGTTACTGTGTAATTAATTGTCTTCAATTTATGTGATTTTTGTTCCATTTATGTAATAATGTAGTTTCCCTGACATAATTGTAATGTAATAACTGATATAATTTGTTTCCACATTGCAAGTTCCAAATGTTTATTGTGATTTATATTAATCTTATCTGTTCTTTGTAAAATGTATCTGGCAGATTGAATGAGAAATAAATAACTGTTACAGAGACTGCCAGAAGTGTCAAAGCCATCTGAAATGATTGGGGTGAATGTGTTAGGATCATTTAACCAGACTTCAGTGGGGAATTGTTTTTTGCTGATGATAATACATCACATTTCCCATTATGTGGAGATGATTCCTATGCCAGACAAAAGCAGTTACAGTCACACAAATGATAGCCTGCAGTTAGATACTTTAGATTGGGATACCAGAAATGATGATAACACATCAAGGGACGAAGTTTATGTTGGGCTTGATGAAGCAATTATGTCACTTCTTATGTGTGAAGAAATTAGGAACTAGTTCTCTCCACCCACAATCAAATGATAGGATGGAACAGGTGCATCAGAATATCAGAAGGATGTTAAGTTACTATATGAACTCACACCATAATGATCAGGATACATATCTTTTGTTTGTTGTGACTGTGTACAATTCAAAGGTCCACACCAGTACAGGGTTGTCTCTGTACAAGGTGGAGGAAAAATGCCATTGCTATTTGATGTGATTAAAGTGAAAAGAGGCAAGGATGGAGAGTTGGTCTGCAAGTTTGCAAGATCAGTGAGAGAGGTGTGGAAGTGAGTGCATTGTTGCCTGTGAAAGAGGCAAAAAGGAAGAAGTGGAAGAGTGCAGGTGAAAGTATAGAAACTGTTTGAGAAGTACCATATGCATTAAGATTGAGAAAACAACAGAGGTATTTTTTATTGTGCTTGTTGGAGATTATTTTGGGTATTATAGGCATTGTATTGAGTTAAAATATGTTAAGAGTGAACAAATAAGTTTCGTATTTGAACAAGGGTTTCTTTAGCTTTATTTTTATGTGAAGTGCAGGTCAGTGACAGCAGCTTTGTGAGGTGGGGAGGAGGGGGGAGGGGAGGGAGGATTATGATAGCTCTATTCTCAGGTTGCTGTACACTGAGGGCGAGGATGGGAAGGATGCTAGTCAGGGCGGTGCTATGCCTCTTCACCTGGAAGCCCTCCGCAACCAACATCTGGAGGGAAGCGTTTTGTTTGCCAGACAAGAAGGTAAGATGATAAATGGCCATCAATGAACACTGAGTCTACTTTTTAATGCATGGGAATTCCAGAATGAAGTAAGGAATCTGGAAGAGGTGTTTTCTGGTTTTTGACAGGTACCCAAGAATAGAAGAGTACTAGGGTAAATTTTGAGGGAATGTGAGAAGTTACATAAACCATATGAGGAGTTGTGAGAACAGATGCAGGAAGCAGTGGATGTGCCGCATTTGCTATGTTGTCAGAGGAGAGATTGGATAGACTGGGGGAAGGATTTCGAAGTCTGTCTTTAGAAAAGTTCATGCCAATGACATAAGGGAACTGAATGGGATGATGGAGGCAGTGAAGGATTGTCAGAGGGCAGTAAGTCAGTGGTGAACAGGCGTACCACGCAGATAGTGAGCTGAGTGTTAAGCAGTACATAAATGCTGTGGAAGCTGACGATCAGGGTGATGGACTACACAAGGCATTGGAGATTTGGGGATCTTGCAGGCATGAGTAGATGTGCTAGATGCAAGAGTTACAATGACAAGACTGCTGCAATCACTAGCGGACAGTGTTTGGAATGTGAGAGTGGAAATCATGAGCTTACAAGAAGCTATTCATCATGCACTACATGGGATACAGAGACCCATCTTTTTGTTACCAGAACGGTATCTGTCGGGGTTGAGGAGAGTGCAGGGAGGAATACCATCAGAGTTGATGTTGGAAGTGGGGCGTAGTCAGCAAAGTTTGCCTCTTTATTATCATACAAAATCAATAGAGGTGGAGACGGACCAGGCATGGTTGTACACACTGGTTAGGATCCCAGTAATGGGCAGGCATGCACATTTTAGGTGTTACACCATTCACCTATATCCAGTGAAATGGGGAGCCATAAGGAAATTTGTCCAGGCGAGGACAGGAGATGTGCTACCGATTTCTGGATTGGAAGATAAACTTGCAATTATGACAGAGGAGGAGCTGTGACAGTGTCGGAGGAAGAGGATTACAACATGTTCAGGTTGAGTGATTCAAACTGGCACAAATACGTCTGTGGTGGGGGCACAACGAGGGTACAGAATTGCCTGAGGGATAGTGTGAAACCTAGAACTTATTTCCAGCCAGCAGAACTGCAGTGGATTTATTATGTATATGACAGCATGGTGGCAATGAGCATCTATGAGCGAGGAAGGCTCACAAGAGCAAGACTAATAGAGTTGAGATGTAGTGGATTGTTGATTAACATAACAGTCCTCGACATCTATATCTACATCTATATCTACATGGATACTCTGCAAATCACCTTTAAGTACCTGGCAGAGGGTTCATTGAACCCCTTCACAATTCTCTATTATTCCAATCTTGTATAGCATGTGGAAAGAACGAACACCTATATCTTTCCGTTTGAGCTCTCTGATTTCCCATATTTTATTGCGGTGATCATGTCTCCCTATGTTGGTTGGTGTCAACAAAATATTTTTGCATTTGGAGGAGAAAGTTGGTGACTGGAATTTCGTGAGAAGATTCCGTTGAAATGAAAAACGCCTTTGTTTTAATGATGTTCAGCCCACATCCTGTATCATTTCTGTGACACTCTGTCTCCCATAGTTCGCGATAATACAAAATGTGCTGTCCTTCTTTGAACTTTTTCGATGTACTCCATCAATCCTATCTGGTAAGGATCCCATGCTGTGCAGCAGTATTCTAAAAGAGGACAGACAAGTGTAGTATAGGCAGTTTCCTTAGTAGATCTGTTACATTTTCTAAGTGTCTTGCCAATAAAACGATGTCTTTGGCTAGCCTTCTCCACAACATTTTCTATGTGTTCCTTCCAATTTAAGTTGTTCATAATTGCAATTCCTAAGTATTTAGTTGAATTTATGGTCTTTAGATTTGACTGATTTATCATGTAACCAAAGTTTTATGGATTCCTTTGTATCATTCATGTGTATGACTTCACACTTTTCGTTATTTAAGGTCAACTGCCAGTTTTCACACCATTCAGTTATCTTTTCTAAATCATTTTGCAATTTGTTTTGATCTTCTGATGACTTTATTAGTCAATAATCGACAGTGTCATCTGCGAACAACCTTACACAGCTGCTCAGATTGTTTCCCAAATTGTTCATATAGATAAGGAACAGCAAAGGGCCTATAACACTACCATGGGGAGTACCAGAAATCACTTCTGTTTTACTCGATGACTTTCTGTCAGTTACTATGAACTGTGACCTCTCTGACAGGAAATCACGAATCCAGTCACATAACTGAGACAATATTCCGTAATCACACAATTTCAGTACAAGCTGTCTTGTGTGGTACAGTGTCAAAAGTCTTCCGGAAATCCAGAAATATAGAATCAATCTGAAATCTCTTATCAATAGCACTCAACACTTCATGTAAATAAAGAGCTAGTTGTGTTTCAAAAGAACAATGTTTTCTAAATCCATGTTGACTGTGTGTCAATAGACCATTTTCTTCGAGGTAATTAATAATGTTTGAACCCAATATATGTTCCAAAATCCTGCTCCATATTGATGTTAATGATAAGGGTCTGTAATTTAATGGACTACTCTTACTACCTTTCTTGAATATTGGTGTGACCTGTGCAACTTTCCAGTCTTTAGGTACGGATCCTTTGCCGAGTGAATGGTTGTACATGATTGTTAACTAAGGAGCTAATGCATCAGCATACTCTGAAGGGAACCTAATTGGTATACAGTCTGGACCAGAAGACTTGCTTTTATTAAGTGATTTAAGTTGTTTCACTACTCTGAGGATATTTACTTCTACGTTACTCATTTTGGCAGCTACACCAGACGTGGGGGCAACATGGAGCAGCCAGCTGTAGCCATTGATATGAGTCTCCCTTACAGTAGCAGCTTCCTGCACTAAGTCTGCCCGTCAGACTTGATGCCACTGTGCAGTGGACCTTCCTGGCTCACTTCAGTGCATGTCTGAAGAAAGATTCAATCCCACCTAGCACCAATTCTAATAAACATTTCGTAATAGTTTTGAGTCTGTCCAATAGTTGGCAGTTTCAGCTAGCTCATTTGTTTGAGTTATTCTGCTACTCACTATCTTGGATATTTTGTGCTAATAAAGTATGTACTACTGTACTTTTGAGGTAATGTTTGTCAAGAAAAAGTGGTATTTTGCTACCAGAAAACTACTTCAGCGATAGGCAGATGACATTTAGGTACATGTAGAAGTTAGTTACAGTCTTAAATCACAACCTCAGTCTCATAGTCAACATGTTACTTATCAGTGCAAGATTGAAAGCAGCCATGAAGGTTTTTTCTAGGAAAAATGAGTCAACTGTGTACCACTGACAAAGTGAATCAAAGTAGTTCCACACTATTTTCATTGCTTTCTTTTAGATCTGAATGTTATTATATTGAAAATAAATATTACTTAGAGATTAGTGTTAGTATAGTATGGTACAAGTACAGACAAGAGCTAGGACATCACCAATAGTCAGTTTACATCACTGAAAATCTGAAAGAATACCTGGAATCCATAAGAAATAGAACACTTCCTGGAAATGTCACAAAATGCTTCTAAACCAGTGCCAAGTACTAGTAAACAACGTAAGAAGAGAAAAATTCAGACAGTGCTTGTTTATTCTGGTGATGAAAATTGTTAGAGGAACAAATTCTTGATGAAAGTTTTGACAAAGATTGGGAATCATACAGGAGATTTCAAATGGAAGTGTTAGCAGCATCTACAAGGAATGGAGAGAACCTATCAAAACAACAGGAAAAACAAACCAATCAGCTAGGAGGTGGTGTGTTAGTGGTTACACAGTATAAAAAATAAGTATTACTCTGGTATTATTGAAAGTATTATCAACAACTGTGCAATCATAAAATGAACAATGATGCCATCTGTTGATATCTGGAAATGGCCTATAAACAAAGGTGTACTTTTTCACAAATAGGATGATATAGTTGAAGCTATAAACCCCTCAAAACAGTTAAGCAAAAGAGGCATTTTCTCAGTGCCAGGGTTGGTCGATGGTGATGAATCTGGGTGAAGTATTTTCCTAGTACAGTCATTCACATTTTTACATACCAACGGAAACACGGGCCTTTTGTTTGACGACAAACCAACACTAAATTTGTCCACGTTTGTTACTTTTTTTGCATCTTAAATAACAAATGTTGGTCTACCACATCCTTTCATAATTTTTGTCCTTTTATTACATTAAAGTACATAAATGTTTGCTTATTGTGGCCATGTAAGGTAACATAATAAATTTTAAAGAGGGTAACATTGCCCCAAACTATTATGCTGTCTTAAAATAATGTTTATATTAAGTGGAGCAAAGTAACATGCTCCAGGAGCAACACTGCTCCATTTTTAAAACATTAAAAAATTTGAAAAATAAATCTTTGGTGTCTATATGTTACTAGATGGCTTTTACACTGTTTTTAGAGTAGGCTAAATTCATTTTCAAAAATCATTTTACAAAACTACAATGCATTACATGATTTTTTTCGAAAAACTATCCAAAAGTGGAGAGAAGTAACTCCACTTTACAGTATTTTCAAGTTTTATTTTCCACACTTACCATGTGACATGAAGCTGTGACTCTTGTCTAACCAATCACCCTTCCTTTCTCTTCCCTTATCCCAATATGTTCACACTCCCAAACCTCATCTGTTACTTTTCCCCACATGCTTAACATACTTGTCTATGTTTGTCTCTTCCCGTTATCCACCAGGCCTCAATCTCCGCTAATTTCAAGTTGCTGCCACTCATACCTCACCTGTCATTCAACATCATCTTTGCCTCTGCACTTCCACCTTGACTGACATCTCTGCCCAAACTCTTTGTCTTTAAATATGTCTGCTTGTGCATACCTGTCCTTTTTTCCCCCTAAGGTAAGTCTTTTCGCTCCCGGGATTGGAATGACTCCTTACCCTCTCCCTTAAAACCCACATCCTTTCATCTTTCCCTCTCCTTCCCTCTTTCCTGACGAAGCAACCGTGGGTTGAGAAAGCTCGAAATTTTGTGTGTGTGTTTGTGTGTTTTTTTATTGTGCCTATCTACCAGCACTTTCCCGCTTGGTAAGTCATGGAATCTTTGTTTTTAATATTATATTTTGTTATACATTGACTTGTCCTACATCAAAATGTACTGTTTGTGTACTATGTAATTACCAGGACTAATAAAACTCTACTCTACTCTACACCTTATGGACATTATTATGATACAAAAGAATGGCTACGGGCCTGAAAACTGCACCAAGTACTGCCTTTTTCTGACAATACATATAAATTTATATGTTGAGATGTGGAAGTCACGTTGTTTAGAGTTAGAAGTTAGACTATACTTCTCAACTGGTTTACAGTCATAGGATGACTAACAAATTTCTGTGTGAACAGTCAGCAATTCTCAGTTTCATATTATTGAGAAATACTTCTAGGCTCACTTTGACTTAGGAGAATATGGGCTTCAGTGAAACTTTTTTCAGATGTTGTATTAAACTGTAATATAGACCTTCATTTATTGGCTGGGTTCTACCCTGGAATCTTCTCCTATCCAGTCAAGTTCCAGTTGAGCTCAAAATATTCCAGCTTCTAATTTAAAGTTTCGCTTTACCTGACAGCCAGATGAACCCATCTCTACCAAGACAATTCTGAAGCCAGTCGCAGAATTGCAACGGTAACTAATTTAGTGCTGTTGAATCTTTATTACAGTGATGTGACATAACTTGTTGACATAATCAGTGACACCTCTGCAAGTGCAAGTAGAATTGAGCTGTCAAGAGTAATAGCAATTTATAACAATGGTGACAAGTTTGATATTAAAGGCTTCAGACCATTATCACTAATATTTTCAAAAATAGTTGGAAGAACAATGTATAGTCAATTGCTGGACTTCTAAACAAAAACAAACTGATTGTAAATAGAGTGAATGGTTTCAGAAAAGGCAAATTAAAGCGAACAGCTCCTTCAATTTCCTAAAATGTGTTTACAAAGCTATAGAGGATAGTGAAGTAATTTATGGACTATTTTAGACCTTTCCAAAGCTTTTGACAGAAATCATGACCTACTGCTTTTAAAACTAATTATGGTGTCGATGGTGTTTCCTGTGAGAGGTTCAAGTCATACTTACCTGATATAAAACAAAGAGTACAATTTCTCAGAAAGGTACAGTGTACCATTCTGAACATAAAAAAGTTAGTTTTGGGGTGCCCCAGGGTTCAGTGTTGGGCCCATTGTTATTCTTATTGTTATCAATGATGTACCACAAGAATTTTCAGCTGCTTATACTGTATTATTTGCTGATGATACCAACTTCTTTATAAAAGGAAAAAAAAATAATTGTAAATTATAGCAGAAAACTGGCAAAACAGTAGAAGCAGCAAAGAATGGTTTAAAGACAACTCTATAATTTTTAATGATAAGAAAAGTGTATTGATGAATTTCAACTGTATAAGAAATAAAACTAGGACCAACATAATGGTTACATTAGAGAATAGCCAAAGCCAGGAATAGAGTCATACAAATTTTTTAGGGTTATGGATGGATGAACTTCTAGGACTGGGAAAAAATATGGAAATGATTAACTAAAAGTTTAGTTAGTGTTGCTACATATTAAGAATGCTCAAAGATTGTTGCAATGCTGAAAGAGTGCTAAGTGCTTATTACATTTACGTGCATAATCCACTAAGGTATGAATACTATTATGAGGAAACACCACTTTCGCAAAGGAGTCTTTTAAACTACAAAAAAAGCTGTAATATTAATAAAAGAAGTAGGTAGAAGTATTTTAAAAAAATTAAAAATCTTGACCCTGCCACCTATACTTTTACTTGACCATATCTTTTTCGTTAAGGTTATTGAGTGTTTTCGACTTTGGACAGTGAATCAACTACTATTGTACAAAGAATAGAGATGACTTTCAGAGGGATGTACACACCAGACCAGTGTATCAGGACACTGTATTACATAAATCAAAAGCTCTCTACAATTTTTTGGCAGATAAGATCAAAAGTATACCAAACTTTAATATACGAGGGTCACTCCAAAAGAAATGCACACTTTTTTTTAATCCATATTTTATGCTACATGTTTGAAAGTTTGAAAGTGTGTAGATAAATCCTTTAGGAACAATATTTTCATTTCTCCATATAATTTCCATCTCTCTCAATTGCCTTACGCCATCTTGGAACCAGCACCTGTATACCCGCACGGTAAAATTCTGGACCAACCTGTAGGAGTCACTGTTTGGCAGCGTGCACAAGGGAGTCATCATCTTCAAACCTTGTTCCATGAAGTGAGTCTTTCAGTTTCCCAAAGAGATGGTAGTCACATGGAGCCAGGTCAGGACTGTAAGACTGGTGTTTCAGTGTTGTCCATCCGAGTTTTGTGATCGCTTCCATGGTTTTTTGACTGACATGTGGCCGTGCATTGTCGTGCAACAGCAAAACATCCTGTTTTTGCCAATGTGGTCGAACACGACTCAGTCGAGCTTGAAATTTCTTCAGTGTCATCACATATGCATCAGAATTTATGGTGGTTCCACTTGGCATGATGTCTTCAAGCAAGAGTCCTTCGGAATCGAAAAACACTGTAGTCATAACTTTTTCAGCAGAAGGTGCGGTTTTGAATTTTTTTCTCTTGGGTGAGTTTGCATGATGCCACTCCATTGATTACCTCTTCGTCTCTGGTGAAAAAAGATGGAGCCATGTTTCATCTCTGTCATAATTCTTCCAAGAAATTCATCTCCACTATTCTCATACTGTTCCAAAAGTTCGCTGCATACTGGTTTTCTTGTTTCTTTGTGAGCCACTGTCAACATCCTGGGAATCCACCTGGCGCAAACCTTTTTTAACGCCAACACTTTCAGTATTCTGCAAACACTTCCCTCCACTATCCCAACGTAACGTGACAATTCGTTTAATGTGATACGTCTGTCAGCAGTCACCAATTAGTTAACTCTCTGCACATTGTCTGGAATATGTGCAGTATGAGTCCTGCCGCTGCGAGGACAACCCTCAATATTGCCGTGCCCCTTTCATCATGTAACCTGCATGCCCACCAACTAACTGTTCTGCGATCAACAGCAGCATCTCCATACACCTTTTTCAGCCTCTTGTTGATGTTTCCCACTCTCTTGTTTTCACAGCACAGAAACTCTTTGACAGCATGTTGCTTCTGACGAACATCAAGTGTAGCAGCTATCTTGAAGACACGGCACCACTCACAGGAACAGGTTGAACTAAGATTGAAAACAAGTGGGAAGGATGTACCTACACACTGTAAAACTTTCACACATGCAGAATGAAAACTGGATTTTTACAAAAATAGTGTGCATTTCTTTTGGAGTGACCATTGTATTTAAATAGAGCTAAATGCTAATAAAACAGCTTCTTCAAGATTAATGAATATTTGAAATATTGCTTTTTATTTATTTATTTAGCAGCTTATGATTTACATCTATGGAGTAGGTCCAAGTACATATTTGCTTTGTCAGTTTTCCAATAAAATACATTACTTTTACTGATTCTAGCTATAGTTTTGCTAAGGTAGCTAATAAATTTTAGCCACAACATTTCTAGAAATCAACATCACAGTTACAAAATTTTAGATACTGTAAACTGAACGGATTTTATGTGGCATACATAATCTACGTACCTAAATTACAGAACATTTAATTGCAATAATTCTATGCAATGGGTCCATCATTTTATATATATGATATAATACAGTCACGTAGCACATACATATTCTAGATACCATTTTGTTTACATTTATAAAAACAATTTAACAGCAATAACACTGTAGAAAAACAAAATATTTAGATAAAACAATGCTGTTAAGAAGTTAACACATTTAATTTTTCTTTTTCTCTATACCTGTGTACATTTTTCGTTTGGTGTACTATGTATGTTTGCTTCAGTTATATTCTCCGATTGAATATAAAGGGGTTTCTAATAGCAGTTGTGTGAATGACTGTTTAAACTTATCCTTCGATTTGCGATTACTGATGTGTGGTGGTAAAGAGTTGTACAACTTGACTGCCATGTAATCACTGCTTCTCTCATATTGAGTTGTGTTATGCTGCAGAATCCTTAATTTCTTGGTGTTTCTGGTGTGGCGTTGGCGTACATCTTCATTTTTGTTGAATTTATCTTATGATACCAAGCAAGGAGCAGAATTTTATATATATACAAGCTACAGAAGGTTAGAAACCTATATTTTTTTAAAAGAGGCTTGCAACTATCTCTTCGTCTTTTGTTTCCTATTATTCTAATTGCTCTATTTTGTAATTTGAATATTTTAATTGCCTCGGTCTAGTGGCCCCAGATTTTTATACCATAGCTCATTATAGCATTGAAGTATGAAAAATACACCATGCGCACATCATATTCAGTTATTAGTGGCTTAATTTGTCTCAGAGCAAAAACAGCACTGCTAAGTTTATTGCTTATATTGGAAATATGGTCTTTCCATCCTAAACAACAGTCCATGGTGATCCCTAGAAATTTGACTACTCAAAAAGACGCCATTATCAGGAAAAAAAAAATTGGCATTCTACGTATTGGAGGATGGAATGTCAGATCCCTTAATCAGGCAAGTAGGTTAGAAAATGTAAAAAGGGAAATGGATAGGTTAAAGTTATATATAGTGGGTATTAGTGAAGTTTGGTGGCAGGAGGAACATGGCTTCTGGTCAGGTGAATACAGGGTTATAAATGCAAAATAAAATAGGGGTACTGCAGGAGTAGGTTTAATAATGAATTAAAAAATAGGAGTGCGGGTAAGCTACTACAAACAGCATAGTGAACACATTATTGTGGCCAAGACAGACACGAAGCCTATGCCTACCACAGTAGTACAAGTTTATATGCCAACTAGTTCTGCAGATGACAAAGAGATAGATGAAATGTATGATGAGATAAAAGAAATTATTCAGATAGTGATGGGAGCCAAAAATTTAATAGTCATTGGTGACTGGAATTCGATAGTAGGAAAAGGAAGAGAAGGAAAAGTAGTAGATAAATATGGAATGGGAGTAAGGAATGAAAGAGGAAGCCGCCTGGTAGAATTTTGCACAGAGCTTAACTTAATCCTAGCTCACTTGGTTTAAGAATCATGAGAGAAAGTTGTATATGTCGAAGAGGCCTGGAGACACTGAAAGGTTTCAGATAGATTGTATAATGGTAAGACAGAGATTTAGGAACCAGGTTTTAAATTGTAAGCCATTTCCAGGGCAGACGTGGACTTTTACCACAACTGATTGGTTATGAACTGCAGGTTAAAACTGAAGAAATTGCAAAGAGGTGGCAATTTAAGGAGAAGAGACCTGGATAAACTGAAAGAATGAGAGATTGTAGAGAGTTTCAGAGAGACCATTAGGGAACAATTGACAAGAATGGTGGAAATAAATACAGTAGAAGAAGAATGGGTAGCTTTGAGAGATGAAATAGTGAAGGCAACAGAGGATCAACTAGGTAAAAAGACGAGGGCTAGTACAATTCTTGGGTAGCAGCAGATGTACTGAATTTAACTGATGAAAGGAGAAAATATAAAAACACAGTAAATGAAGCAGGCAAAAAGGAATACAAACATCTCAAAAACGAGATTGACAGGAAGTGTAAAATGGCTAAGCAGGCATGGCTAGAGGACAAATGTAAGGATGTAGAGGCATATATCACTAGGGGTAAGACAGATACTGCCTACAGGAAAATTAGAGAGACCTTTGGAGGAAAGACAACCACTTGTATGAATATGAAGAGCTCAGATGGAAACCCAGTTCTAAGCAAAGAAGGAAAAGCAGAGAGGTGTAAGGAGTATATAGAGAGTCTATACAAGGGTGATGTACTTGATAACAATATTATGGAGATGGAAGAGAATGTAGATGAAGATGAAATGGGAGGGTGATATGATACTGCATGAAGAGTTTGACAGAGCACTGAAAGACCTAAGTCGAAACAAAGCCCCAGGAGTAGACAAAATTCCATTAGAAATACTGATAGACTTGGGAAAGCCAGCCATGACAAAACTCTACCATCTGGTGAGCAAGGTGTATCAGACAGGTGAAATACCCGCAGACTTCAAGAAGAATATAATAATTCCAATCCCAAAGAAAGCAGGTGTTGACAGATGTGAAAATTACCGAACTGTTAGTTTAATAAGTCTTGGCTGCAAAATACTAACACAAATTCTTTACAGCCGAATGGAAAAACTTGTAGAAGCGACCTCGGGGAAGATATCATTTTGGATTCTGTAGAAATGTTGGAACACATGAGGCAATACTGACCCTACAACTTATCTTATAAGATAGATTAAGGAAAGGCAAACCCACATTTCTAGCATTTGTAGACTTAGAGAAAGCTTTTGACAATTTTGACTGCAATACTCTCTTTCAAATTCTGAAGGTGGCAGGGGTAAAATACAGGGAGCGAAAGGCTGTTTACAATTTGTACAGAAACCAGATGGCAGTTATAAGAGTCGAGGGGCATGGTTGGAAGGGAGTGAGACAGGGTTGTGGCCTATCCCTGATGTTATACAATCTGTATTTTGACGAAGTAGTAAAGGAAACAAAGGAAAAATTCGGAATAGGAATTAAAATCCATGGAGAAGAAATAAAAACTTTGAGGTTTGCCAATGACATTGTAATTCTGTCAGAGGCAGAAAAGGACCTGGAAGAGCAGCTAAACGGAGTGGACACTGTCTTGAAAGGAGGATATAAGATGAACATCAACAAAAGTAAAATGAGGATAATGGAATGTAGCCGAATTAAATCGGGTGATGCTGAGAGTATCAGATTGGGAAATGAGACGTTTAAAGTAGTAAAGGAGTTTTGCTATTTGGGTACCAAAATAACTTATGATGGTTGAAGTAGAGAGGATATAAAATGTAGACTGCCAATGGCCAGGAAAGTGTTTCTGAAGAAGAGAAATTTGTTAACATTGAGTATAGATTTAAGAGTCAGAAAGTCTCTTCTGAAACTATTTGTGTGGAGTATAGTCATGTATGGAAGTTGTTGTGGTTGGCAGGAGAGCCAACCTCTGGGTACTAAAGGAGGCCGAAATGCTCGCGTCTCAGCTCACGCAGGCTGGCGTGAGGTCTGGAACATGAAAAGGGAATTAGAATGGAGAAAAACGGACGTAGCTGGTGGAATACTTAACTTTAATCCATTAATGACGAACGTCGCTCTTCATGGTACATGATTCACAATATCAATAGTACGGATACTGGCGCCTTGCTAGGTCGTAGCAAATAACGTAGCTGAAAGCTATGCTAACTATCGTCTCGGCAAATGAGAGCGTAGAAGTCATTGAACCATTACTAGCAAAGTCAGCTGTACAACTGGGCCGTGTGGCGGCGCTCAGTCTGCAATCATTGATAGTGGCGACACGCAGGTCCGACGTATACTAATTGACCGCGGCTGATTTAAACACTACCACCTAGCAAGTGTGGTGTCTGGCGGTGACACCACAGAAGTGAAACATGGATGACAAATAGTTTAGACAAGAAGAGAATAGAAACTTTCGAAATGAAACTGGTCTTTCAGTGCTCTGTCAAACTCTTCATGCAGTATCATATATCCCATTTCATCTTCATCTACATCCTCTTCCATTTCCATAATATTGTCCTCAAGTACATCAACCTTGTATAGACCCTCTATATACTCCTTCCATCTTTCTGCTTTCGCTTCTTTGCTTAGAACTGGGTTTCCATCTGAGCTCTTGATATTCATACAAGTGGTTCTCCTTTCTCCAAAGGTCTCTTCAACTTTCCTGTAGGCAGTATCTATCTTACCCCTAGTGAGATAAGCCTCTACATCCTTATATTTATCCTCTACCCATCCTCGCTTAACCATATTGCACTTCCTGTCGATCTCATTTTTGAGACGTTGGTATTCCTTTTTGCCTGCTTCATTTACTGCATTTTTATGTATTCTCCTTTCATCAATTAAATTCAATATTTCTTCTGTTACCCAAGGATTTCTACTAGCCCTCGTCTTTATACCTACTTGATCCTCTGCTGCCTTCACTACTTCATCCCTCAAAGCTACCCAGTCTTCTTCTGCTGTATTTCTTTCTCCCATTCCTGCCATTTGTTCCCTTACGCTCTCCCTGAAACTCTGTACAACCTTTGCTTTAGTCAGTTTATCCAGGTCCCATCTCCTTAAATTCACACCTTTTTGCAGTTTCTTCAGTTTTAATCTACAGGTCGTAACCAATAGATCGTGGTCAAAGTCCACATCTGCACCTGGAAATGTCTTACAATTGAAAACCTGATTCCTAAATCTCTGCCTTACCATTATATAATCTATCTGAAATCTGTCAGTATCTCCAGGATTCTTCCATGTATACAACCTTCTTTTATGATTCTTGAACCAAGCGTTAGCTATGATTAAGTTATGCTCTGTGCAAAATTCTACCAGACGGCTTCCTCTTTCATTTCTTAGCCCCAAGCTATAATCACTTCTCTCCCTTTTCCTACTACCGAATTCCAGTCACCCATGACTATTAAATTTTCATCTCCCTTCACTATCTGAATAATTTCTTTTGTTTCATCATACATTTCTTCAATTTCTTCGTCATCTGGAGAGCTAGTTTGTATATAAACTTGTACTACTGTAGTAGGCATGGGCATTGTGTCTATCTTGGCCACAATAATGCATTCACTATGCTGTTGGTAGTAGCTTACCCGCACTCCTATTTTTTTATTCATTATTAAACCTACTCCTGCATTACCCCTATTTGACTTTGTATTCATAACCCTGAATTTGCCTGACCAAAAGTCTTGTTCCCCCTGCCACCGGACCTCACTAATTCCCGCTATATCTAACTTTAACCTATCCATTTCCCATATTAAATTTTCTAACCTATCTGCCAGATTAAGGGATCTGAAATTCCATGCTCTGATCCATAGAACGCCAGGTTTCTTTCTCCTGATAACTATGTCCTCTTGAGTAGTCTGATAAGTATGTCCTCTTGAGTAGTCCCCACCCGAAGATCCGAATGGGGGACTATTTTACCTCCAGAATATTTTACCCAAGAGGACACCATCATCATTAACCATACAGTAAAGCTGCATTTCCTCGGGAAAAATTATGGCTGTAGTTTCCCCTTGCTTTCAATCGTTCGCAGTACCAACACACCAAGGCCGTTTTGGTTAGTGTTACAGGGCCAGATCAGTCAATCATCCAGACTGTTGCCCCTGCAAGTACTGAAAAGGCTGATGCCCCTCTTCAGGAACCATGCATTTGTCTGGCCTCTCAACAGATACCCCTCCATTTTGGTTGCACCTATGGTACCGCTATCTGTATTGCTGAGGCACGCAAGCCTCCCCACCAATGGTAAGGTCCATGGTTCATGGTGGGGGGGGATCCTTTGGTAACAGAAGAAAATACTGAAATTAATTGATGAAAGGAGAAAATATAAAAATGCACTGAATGAAGTAGGCAAAAAGGAATACAAACATCTCTAAAATGAGATCAACAGGAAGTGCAAAATGGCTAAGCAGGGATGACTAGAGGACATATGAAAGAATGTAGAGGCATATATCAGTAGGGGCAAGATAGATACTACCTATAGGAAAATTAAAGATACATTTGGAGAAAAGAGAACCACTTGAATGAATATCAAAATGGTTCAAATGGCTGTAAGCACTATTGGACTAAACATCTGAGGTCATCAGTCCCCTAGATTTAGAACTACTTAAACCTGACTAACCTAAGGACATCACTCACATCCATGCCGAGACAAGATTCAAACCTGCGACCGTAGCAGCAGCGCGCTTATGGAATAAAGTGCCTTGAACCGCTCGGGCATAGTGGCCAGCTGTATGAATATCAAGCGCTCAATCAGTTCTAAGCAAAGAAGGGAAAGCAGAAAGGTGGAAGGAGTATATAGAAGGTCTATACAAGGACGATGTACTTGAGGTCGATATTATGGAAATGGAAAGGGGCGTAGATGAATATGAAATCAGAGACATGATACTGCATGATGAATTTGATAGAGCACTGAAAGACCTAAGTCAAAATAAGTCAATGGGAGTAGACAGCCTCCATTAAAACTATTGATAGCCTTGGGAGAGCCAGCTCAGTCGAAATACCCTGAGACTTCAAGAATAATATAATAATTCCAACCCAAAGAAAGCAGGTGTTGATAGGTGTGAAAATTATTGAAATATCAGTTTAATAAGTCATGGCCGCAAAATACTAACATGAATCCTTTAGAGACAAATCGGAAAACCAGTAGAAGTCAACATCAGGGAGGATCAGTTTGGATTCTGTAGAAATGTTGGAAGACCTGAGACAACTTATCGTAGAAGATAGATTAAGGAAAGGCAAGCCTACTTTTTTAGCCTTTGTAGACTCAGAGAAAGCTTCTGACAATGCTGACTGGAATACTCTCTTTCAAATTCTGAAGGTGGTAGGGGTAAAATACAGGGAGCAAAAGGCTATTTACAATTTATACACAAACCAGATGGCAGTTATAAGAGTCGAGGGGCATGAAAGGGAAGCAGTGGTGGAGAAGGGAGTGAGACAGGGTTGTAGCCTATCCCCAATGTTATTCAATCAGTATATTGAGCAAGCAGTAAAGGAAACAAAAGAAAAATTTGGAGTAGGAATTCAAATCTATGGAGAAGAAATAAAAACTTTGAGATTTGCTGATGACATTGTAATTCTGTCAGAAACAGCAAAGGACCTGTAAGGGCAGTTGAATGGAATGGACAGTGTCTTGAAAGGAGGATATAAGATGAACATTGACAAAAGCAAAACAAGGATACTGGGTTGTAGCCGAATTAAATCAGGTGTTGCTGAGGGAATTAGATTAGGAAATGAGACAATTAAAGTACTAGATGAGTTTTGCTATTTGGGGAGCAAAATAACTGATGATGGTTGAAGCAGAGAGGATATAAAATGTAGACTGACAATGGCAAGAAAGGTGTTCCTGAAGAGGAGAAATTTGTTAACATCGAGTATAGATTTAAGTGATAGGAAGTCTTATCTGAAAATATTTGTATGGAGTGTAGCCATACATGGAAGTGAAATGTGTACAGTAAACAGTTTGGACAAGAAGAGAATAGAAGCTTTCGAAATATGGTGCTACAGAAGAATGCTGAAGATTAGATGGGTAGATTACATAACTAATGAGGAGGCACTGAGTTGAATTGGGGAGAAGAGGAATTTGTGGCACAATTTGACTAGCACAGGGGATCGGTTGGTCTTGGAAGGACAAGTTCTGAGGCATCAAGGGATCACCAATTTAGTATTGGAGGGCAGTGTGGAGGGTAAAAATTGGAAAGGGAGACCAAGAGATGAATACACTAAGCAGATTCAGAAGGATGTAGGTTGCAGTAGTTACTTGGAGATAAAGAAGCTTGCGCAGGATAGAGTAGTACGGAGGTCTGCATCAAACCAGTTTTTGGACTGAAGAGCACAGCAACAACAACGTTCTCATTAGTTATGTGATCTGCTCATCTAATGTTCAGAATTCTTCGGTAGCACTACATTTCGAAAGCTTCTATTCTCTTTTTATCTAAACTGTTTATCGCCCATGTCTGACACCTGCACGTGGTTACACTCCATACAAATACTTTCAGAAAAGACTTCCTCTCACTTAAATCTATACTCAACATTACAAAATTTGTCTTCTTCAGAAACACTTTCCTTGTCTTTGGCAGTCTACATTTAATATCTTTTCTGCTTCAACCATCAGCAGCTATTTTGCTCCACAAATAGCAAAACTACTTTACTACTTTAAGTGTCTCATTTCCTAATCTAATTCCCTCAGCATCACCCGACTTAATTCGACTACATTCCATTATCCTCGTTCTGCTTTTGTTGGTGTTCATCTTATATCCTCCTTTCAAGACACTGTCCATTCCATTCAACTGCTCTTCCAAATCCTTTGCTGTTTCTAACAGAATTGCATTGTCATTGGCAAACCTCTAAGTTTTTATTTCTTCTCATTGGATTTCAATTCTTACTCCAAATTTTTCTTTTGTTTCCTTTAGTGCTTGCTCAACGTACAGACTGAATAACATTAGGGATAGGCTACAACACTGTCTCACTCCCTTCTCAAGCACTGCTTCCCTTTTATCTCATTCACCCTTATAACTGCCATCTGGTTTGTGTACAAATTGTAAATAGCCTTTTGCTCCCTGTATTTGATCTCTTCCACCTTCAGAATTTGAATGAGAGTATTCCAGTCAAAAATGTGAATTTAAATGCTCCAGTAACCTTGTATATACAACCTTCTCGATAACTTGAGTAGACACTGATGGCATAGAAATAGGTCTATAATTGTCAACATTATCCCTGTCTCCCTTTTTATAAAGAATTTTTGTTATAAAAAGGGAGACAGGGATAATGTTGACAATTATAGACCTATTTCTATGCCATCGGTGTTTGCTAAAGTTGTCGAGAAGGTTGTATATACAAGGTTACTGGAGCATTTAAATTTACATAATTTGCTGTCAAATGTACAGTTTGGTTTTAGGAATGGCTTAACAACTGAAAATGCTATAGTCTCTTTCCTCTGTGAGGTTTTGGACGCATTAAATAAAAGGCTGCGAATGTTAGGTGTTTTCTTTGATTTAACGAAGGCTTTTGACTGTGTTGACCACAAAATATTACTGCAGAGGTTGGACCATTATGGAGTAAGGGGAGTAGCTTACAATTGGTTCGTCTCTTACTCTAAGAACAGGAAGCAGAAGGTAATTCTCCGCAATATTGAGAGTGGTAGTGATGTTCAGTCCCAATGGGGCACTGTTAAATGGGGCGTTCCCCAAGGGTTGGTGCTGGGGCCACTGCTGTTTCTCATTTATATAAATGATATGCCTTCTAGTACTACAGGTGATTCAAAAATATTTCTGTTTGCTGATGACACCAGCTTTGTAGTGAAGGATCTTGTGTGTAATATTGAAACATTATCAAATAATGTAGTTCATGAAATAAGTTCGTGGCTTGTGGAAAATAATTTGATGCTAAATCACAGTAAGACTCAGTTTTACAGTTTCTAATTCACAATTCAACAAGAACTGATATTTTGATCAGACAGAATGGGCATATTATAAGCGAGACGGAACAGTTCAAGTTCTTAGGCGTTCGGATAGATAGTAAGCTGTTGTGGAATGCCCATGTTCAGGGTATTGTTCAGAAACTAAATGCCGCTTTATTTACCATTAGAACAGTATCTGAAATAAGTGACATTTCAACAAGAAAAGTAGTCTACTTCGCATATTTTCATACGCTTATGTCATATGGTATTATTTTTTGGGGAATTCTTCTGATTCAAAAAGGGTATTTTTGGCTCAAAAACAGGCTGTTGGAGCTATGTGTGGTGTAAGTTCGAAAACCTCTTGTTGACCCCTATTCAATAGTCTGGGAATTTTGACATTGCCCTCACAGGATATCTTTTCTTTAATGTCGTTTGTTGTTTGCAATACTAGCTTATTCCCAAGAGTTAGCAGCTTTCACTCAGTTAATACTAGGCAGAAATCAAATCTGCATGTGAAATGCACTTCCTTGACTCTTGTACTGAAAGGAGTGCATTATTCTGCTGCATCCATTTTCAATAAGCTACCACAAGAACTCAGAAATCTTAGAAGTAGCCCAAACACTTTTAAGTCTAAGCTGAAGAGTTTCCTCATGGCTCACTCCTTCTATTCTGTCGAGGAGCTCCTGGAAGATCTAAAAAATTAAGCAAATTCCAGTGTTACATTGTTGATTTTCTTTATTTAAACTTACGACTTGTCACCTGAATATGTTTCTTATATTTCATTTTATCTGTTTCTACAATCGTGTTATAATTTCATGTATTGACTCATTCCATGACCATGGAGACTTCTCCTTAATGTGGTCCCACGGAACAATAAATAAATAAATTGTCAAAAGCTTTCTCTAAGTCTACCTTCTCCAAGTCTACCTTCTAGGATAAATCGTGGGGTCAGTATTGCCTCACGTGTTCCAACATATTTCTATGGAGCCCAAACTGATTTTCCCCAAGGTTGGCTGCTACCAGTTTTCCCATTGGTATGTAAAGAATCCATGTTAGTATTTTGCAACCATGACTTATTAAACTGGTAGTTCGGTAATTTTCACTGTCGATCTCATTTTTGAGACGTTGGTATTCCTTTTCACTTGCTTCATTTACTGTATTTTTATATTTCTTTCTTCATCAATTAAGTTCAATATCTCTCTGTTGCCCAAGGTTTTCTACTAGCCCTCATGTTTTTGCCTACTTGATCCTCTGCTGCCTTTACTATTTCATCTCTCAAAGTTACCCATTCTTCTGCTATTGTATTTCTTTCCCCCGTTCTTGTTGATCATTCCCTACTGCTCTCTCTGAAATGCTCTACAACCTCTCATTCTTTCAGTTTATCCAGGTCCCATCTCCTTAATTTGCAACCTCTTTGCCGTTTCTTCAGTTGTAATCTACACCAATCAACTGTGGTCAGAGTCCCTGAAAATTGATTACAATTTAAAACCTGGTTCCTAAATCTCTGTCTTAGCATTATATAATCTATCTGAAACCTTCCAGTGTATTCAGGTCTCTTCCACATATACAACCTTTTCTCATGTTTCTTAAATCAAGTCAGCTAGGATTAAGTTATGTTCTTTGCAAAATTCTACCAGGCGGCTTCCTCTTTCATTCCTTACCCGTATTCCATATGCGCCTACTACTTTTCCTTCTCTTTCTTTACCTACTATCAAATTCCAGTCCTCCATGATTATTAAATTTTTGTCTCCCTTCACTATCTGAATAATGTCCATTATCGCATCACGTATTTCTCCAGTCTCTTCCTGCAAAGCTAATCGGCATATAAACTTGTACTTCTAAGGTATGTGTCGGCTTCTTGTCTATCTTGACTACAATAATGTGTTGACTATGCTGTTTGTACTAGCTTATCCACGCTCTTATTTTTTTATTCATTATTACACCTACTCAGGCATTATACGTAATTGATTTTATATTTATAACCCTGTATTCACCTGATCAGAAGTCTTGTTCCTTCTGCCAGTGAACTATCCATTTCCGTTTTAAAATCTTCTAACCTATCTGCCCAACTAAGGGATCTGACATTCTATGCTGCGACTCATAGAATGCCAGTTTTCTTTCTCCTGATAATGACATCCTCCTGAGTAGTCCCCATGTGGAGATCCAAATGGCGGAGTATTTTACTCCTGAAATATTTTACCCTAGAGGATGCCATCATCATTTAATGAAACAGTAAAGCTGCAAACCCTAGGGAAAAATTACAACTGTAGTCTTCTCTTGCTTTCAGCCGTTTGCAGAACCAGCACAGCAAGGTCGTTTTGGTTGATGTTACAAGGCCAGATCAGTCAATCACCCAGATGGTTGCCCTGGAAACTACTGAAAAAGCTGCTGCCCCTCTTCAGGAACCACACATTTATCTGGCCTCTCAACAGATACCCCTCCATAGTGGTTGCACCTACGGTATGACTATCTGTATCGCCAAGGCATGCAAGCCTCCCCACTAATTGTGAGGTTGCCATACTATCCTGATGTTATTCACCATATCTCACTCCAAATTGCTAACTGTACAGTATGTTGTTCCACAGTTGCCCTGCTAGTACACACCAAGCCCTGCACATGCACATGTCATAATTATTAGCTGTACCAAACACTGTCTTTGGCAACTTTACCCCATGCATCTAACCATCCTGTTCCATCATAACAATGTTCATGGCACCAAATCCATTACTTGACATAACTCATCTCTTAACCTTTCATACTAAAATCATAATCCCTGACCACCTCCCTCTATCTGTCTTAGTTTTCCTTCTATCTTGGCTTTGAGATTATGGGTCAATGTTAAAATCCACTGGTGACTAGTTGGTATGGCATCCCCTTGTCTGGAGCTTCAAGTTGTTTGTTCCTCAGAATGTCCACTACTTCTCCCCCAAAGTGGAGCATTATCATCAGAAATATCACACCTATTCTGAATATTCTCTGTGATAATGCCATCTGGGAGAAAGGAATTTGCATAATTCTTCTTCTCCCTTCAAAAAACTTGGTCGTACATAATTCAGTGGTATACAGCACAATGGTATCGATAGATGTTGGCATGTACAACAGTAATTTTTAGGTGTAAATCTAAAATAATATGCTGTATGTAAACCTATCATGCCCTAGAACCCCTGGTTCAAAATAAATGGATTCGAAATAATAATAATAGTAATTTTGTTGTCGTTCGGCCATTACAGCAATAGACAATGTCAGGCATATAATACAATATAACTGTTAATTCAAAGAAAACAAGAGGCATGTCATTAAGAGGCATGTCATTAATACTACAAAATTATAATACATTTTAAATAATCATTTATGTTATAGAATGGGTGAGCAACTAGCCATTCATACAGGTTTTGTTTGAATGCTTGTTCATGTAGTTCTTGTACATATTGTGAAAGCTTATTAAATAATTTGTGCCCCATCAATTCATAGCTGTTAAGTGACTTTGACAGTGTGTGGTAAGGAGTATAAATGCATCTGCTCCTTCTCATATTGTAGAAATGTATATTTTGTGTACGTTTTCCTTTCGGTAACTTATTTCTTGTGTGGAGTAAAACATAGTAAATATATAGGTTTATTACAGTCATAATTTTTGTTCACAGAACAATGGTTTGCAGTGTGCTGTACATGGAGAACTAGTAATTATCCTAATGGTTTTCTTTTGTAGTATTAGGGCGTCACACACATAACTTGAGTTCCCTCATAAAATAATACCATATGTTAGGATGCTTCAGAAAAATGCAAAATACAACTTTCTAACATAATTTTGAGGTACACAGTCCCTAAGTCGCTGTAGCAAATACATCACTCTAGACAATTTACCATTAATTGTACATGTTGATCCCAGGATAAGTTTTCATCTATATATACCTCTAAACACTTAACACAACTAGGATTATCTGATGGAGGCCTGTCTTTTAGATTAAAACCCCCTGCTGCATTTTGTTATCATTCAGTAGGAAGCCATTTGCTTTATACCAATAGGATGCTTGAGCCATTGTCTCTGCAACACAAGCTTTGAGGCCACTGAAATCATTACTACAGTGAAGGAAAGTTATATCATCTGCATATAGTACTCTCATGGACTCAATGAATGATGGCAGATCATTATCCATTATTAGGAACATAAAAGGCCCAAGTACAGATCCCTGTGGTACACCTATTTTAACTAATTCAGTACTGGGACTTTTCTTTACCTACACAAACAGCTTGCTTGTGACCCTGTAAATATGATTTTAATAGTTTAAGGCGGTTCCCTCCAATGCCATAGTATTCCATATTTTTCTAGGACTATTTTATGCTCTACACAGACAAAAGCCTTGCTTAGATTACAAAAGGTGACTTGAGCAAATCCTTTATCCTCAAACACTTGATGAATGTTTTTCACTACCGAGACTATAACATCAAGAGTTGACAAGTTTTTCCTAAAACCATACTGTGATTCAGTAATTATTCTTGCATTTTCAAAGTACACGGATAACTGCTGGTATATTACACATTCAAACACTTTAGAGACAGCTGGGACGATGGAACTTGGTCTGTAATTTGAAGGTGAGTCAATATCTCCTTTTTTATATACTGGGACTACCCTAGACACTTTTAGCTCATCAGGAAAAAAAATGGTTCAAATGGCTCTGAGCACTATGGGACTTAATATCTATGGTATCAGTCCGATGGAACTTATAAATACTTAAACCTAACTAACCTAAGGACATCACACAACACCCAGTCATAACGAGGCAGAGAAAATCCCTGACCCCGTCGGGAATCGAACCCGGGAATCCGGGCACGGGAAGTGAGAATGCTACCGCACTCATCAGGAAAATATCCCTCAGACATATACTTATTTATGCAGTAGGTGAAAGGATACACAATACAATCTATTACTTTTTTAGAATGTTACAAGAAATGTCCCCCCCCCCCCCATGAACCATAGACCTTGCCGTTGGTGGGGAGGCTTGCTGCCTCAGCGATACAGATGGCCGTACCGTAGGTGCAACCACAATGGAGGGGTATCTGTTGAGAGGCCAGACAAACATGTGGATCCTGAAGAGGGGCAGCAGCCTTTTCAGTAGTTGCAGGGGCAACAGTCTGGATGATTGACTGATCTGGCCTTGCAACATTAAACAAAACAGCCTTGCTGTGCTGGTACTGCGAACGGCTGAAAGCAAGGGGAAACTACAGCCATAATTTTTCCCGAGGACATGTAGCTTTACTGTATGATTAAATGATGATGGCCTCCTCTTGGGTAAAATATTTCAGAGGTAAAATAGTCCCCCATTCGGATCTCCGGGCGGGGACTACTCAGGAGGACGTCGTTATCAGGAGAAAGGAAACTGGCATTCTATGGATCGGAGCGTGGAATGTCAGATCCCTTAATCGGGCAGGTAGGTTAGAAAATTTAAAAAGGGAAATGGATAAGTTAAAGTTAGATATAGTGGGAATTAGTGAAGTTCGGTGGCATGAGGAACATGGCTTCTGGTCAGGTGAATACAGGGTTATAAATACAAAATCAAATAGGGGTAATGCAGGAGTAGGTTTTTTAATCAATAAAAAAATAGGAGTGCAGGTAAGCTACTACAAACAGCATACTGAACGCATTATTGTGACCAAGATAGACACAAAGCCCATGCCTACTGCAGTAGTACAAGTTTATATGCCAACTAGCTCTGCAGATGATGAAGAAATTGATTAAATGTATGATGAGATAAAAGAAATTATTCAGGTAGTGAAGGGAGACGAAAATTCAATAGTCATGGGTGACTGGAATTCGTCAGTAGGAAAAGGGAGAGAAGGAAACATAGTGGGTGAATATGGTTTGGGGCTAAGAAATGAAAGAGGAAGCTGTCTGGTAGAATTATGCACTTGGTTCAAGAATCATAAAAGAAGGTAGTATACATGGAAGAATCCTGGAGATACTAAAAGGTATCAGATAGATTATATAATGGTAAGGCAGAGATTTAGGAATCAAGTTTTAAACTGTAGGACATTTCCAGGGGCAGATGTGGACTCTGACCACAATCTATTGGTTATGACCTGTAGGTTAAAACTGAAGAAACTGCAAAAAGGTGAGAATTTAAGGATATGGGATCTGGATAAACTGAAAGAACCAGAGGTTGTACAGAGTTTCAAGGAGAGCATAAGGGAACAATTGACAGGAATGGGGGAAAGAAACACAGTAGAAGAAGAATGGGTAGCTCTGAGGGATGAAGTAGTGAAGGCAGCAGACGATCAAGTAGGTAAAAAGACGAGGGCTGGTAGAAATCCTTGGGTAACAGAAGATATATTGAATTTAATTGATGAAAGGAGAAAATATAAAAATGCAGTAAATGAAGCAGGCAAAAAGGAATACAAACGTCTCAAAAATGAGATTGACAAGAAGTGCAAAATGGCTAAGCAGGGATGGCTAGAGGGCAAATGTAATGATGTAGAAGCTTATCTCACTAGGGGTAAGATACATACAGCCTACAGGAAAATTAAAGAGACCTTTGGAGAGAAGAGAACCACTTGTATGAATATCAAGAACTCAGATGGCAACCCAGTTCTAAGCAAAGAAGGGAAGGCAGAAAGGTGGAAGGACTATATAGAGTGTTTATATAAGGGCAATGTACTTGAGGGCAATATTATGGAAATGGAAGAGGATGTAGATGAAGACGAAATGGGAGATAAGATACTGTGTGAAGAGTTTGACAGAGCACTGAAAGACCTGAGTCGAAACAAGAACCCGGGAGTAGACAACATTCAGTTAGAACTACTGACGGCCTTGGGAGAGACAGTCATGACAAAACTCTACTGGCTGGTGAGCAAGATGTATGAGACAGGCGAAATACCCTCAGATTTCAAGAATAATATAATAATTCCAATCCCATAGAAAGCAGGTGCTGACAGATGTGAAAATTACCGAACTATCAGTTTAATAAGTCACAGCTGCAAAATACTAATGCGAATTCTTTACAGACGAATGGAAAAACTGGTAGATGCAGACCTCAGGGAGGATCAGTTTGGATTCCGTAGAAAAGTTGGAACCCATGAGGCAATACTGACCTTACGACTTATCTTAGAAGAAAGATTAAGAAAAGGCAAACCTACGTTTCTAGCATTTGTAGACTTGGAAAAAGCTTTTGACAATGTTGACTGGAATACTCTCTTTCAAATTGTGAAGGTGGCAGGGGTAAAATACAGGGAGTGAAAGGCTATTTACAATTTGTACAGAAACCAGATGGCAGTTATTAGAGTCGAGGGGCATGAAAGGGAAGCAGTGGTTGGGAAAGGAGGGAGACAGGGTTGTAGTCTCTCCCTGATGTTATTCAATCTGTATACTGAGCAAGCAGTAAAGGAAACAAAAGAAAAATTTGGAGTAGGTATTAAAATTCATGGAGAGGTAGTAAAAACTTTGAGGGTCGCCGATGACATTGTAATTCTGTCAGAGATGGCAAAGGACTTGGAAGAGCAGTTGAACAGAATGGACAGTGTCTTGAAAGGAGGATATAAGATGAACATCAACAAATGCAAAATGAGGATAATGGAATGTAGTCAAATTAAATTGGGTGATGGTGAGGGAATTAGATTCGGAAATGAGACACTTAAAGTAGTAAAGGAAGTTTGCTATTTAGGAAGTAAAATAACTGATGATGGTCGAAGTAGAGAGGATATAAAATGTAGACTGGCAATGGCAAGGAAAGCGTTTCTGAAGAAGAGAAATTTGTTAACATCGAATATAGATTTATATATCAGCAAGTCGTTTCTGAAAGTATTTGTTTGGAGTGTAGCCATGTATGGAAGTGAAACATGGACGATAACTAGTTTGGACAAGAAGAGAATAGAAGCTTTCGATATGTGGTGCTACAGAAGAATGCTGAAGATAAGGTGGATAGATCACATAACTCATGCGGACTTATTGAATAGGATTGGGGAGAAGAGAAGTTTGTGGCACAACTTGACTAGAAGAAGGGATCGGTTGGTATGACATGTCCTGAGGCATCAAGGGGTCACAAATTTAGCATTGGAGGGCAGCGTGGAGGGTAAAAATCGTAGAGGGAGACCAAGAGATGAATACACTAAGCAGATACAGAAGGATGTAGGTTGCAGTAGGTACTGGGAGGTGAAGAAGCTTGCACAGGATAGAGTAGCATGGAGAGCTGCATCAAACCAGTCTCAGGACTGAAAACAACAACAACAACAACAACAACAACAAGAAATGTCATATATGTCTACACTCAGATGATTTCAGATGTTTAAATATTTTTAGGCCAAGACTAGATGGGACCTCAGAGAAAGTAAACATACCTGTATTTACGAGTGGTTTACAGACATTTTTTGAAAGAATCTGAGATGAACTAATGGCAGGTTTGGTGATAGCATTTCCTACTTCTTGAACTTATTTAATAAAGAAATCATTGGATTTCTGAGGGCATATACTAATTGTTTTTGTTTCTTTCATCTTTAGTAACACTATTATTTTCCATGCAGATTTGCATTTACTTGTGGCATTCTCAATACTGTTGAAGCTGTGTGCTCTTTTGGCTTCCACTGTGGCTTTTTTGTTCTTATTCTTACATTGAACATACACTTATCTGGCATGGTCAGTCTTCAGATTTTTACGTATACTGTGCAACAACATAACTTGGTTTTTCAGATTTGTTAGTTTGCAGTATACCATGGGTTTTGTATGTTTATACCCTTGCCTTTGTTGATTATTTTGAATTTCTTTATTGGAATGCAGTCATTAAATTGTGTCAAAAACACTTTGAAAATCTTTTCAAATATTAGTTTTGCTGACAGATCTTTCCATAATTTGTGTCACCAGACCATTGGCCAAACCAGTCTCTGTTAGTGAAGGACTCACAAAACCTGTCAATTTTATCATTTGTGACCGATCTATTTTTAGGACAGGGTTATAAATGTTACTATGAGCACACAACCTGCTTATGTAATTTAATGATACAGAATCGTGATCTGAGAATGGGAATACTGTCATATCACATGAGTCTTCTGTAGTATTGGAACTGACAAAGATATTGTCAAGACAAGCTTCATCTCTTGTGGGTTTGTTATTGATAAAGTGGAGATTGTACTGTCTTAGAAGGTTTTTGAGCTTAGTGACACTATGTTTAGTTACTGTTACATCAAAATCTGCATTCAAATCTCCACCTATTACAGTGTCATAACTTAACCATTTTGTCTTTCTATGTACATCTAACAGCAAGTCCAGTTTTTTTTAAAAAATACACTAATGATACACTTAGATGATCTGTATAAGGCTATTATCACTAACTTAAAATTGTCACTAACTATACCAGTGGCTTCAAAATTCTGTTCATCACACAAATAGTCTAGATACAACCTATTAATGGAGTGACTGGTTAGTGTACAATGTCACACCATCCCTTTTATGCACTTTTCTACAGTAACCATTTGCTATTTTATAGTTATCAAATTTGACAGCTGTAAGTTCACTGCCTGTTGCCCAGTGTTCACTCAGACAAAAAATAATAAATTTGTCCTCTAATCCAAAATTACTTCCAATAAATTGAATATTGGTTGGCTCTGAGCACTATGCAGCTTAACTTTTGAGGTCATCAGTCACCTAGAACTTAGAACTAATTAAATCTAACTAACCTAAGGACATCACACACATCCATGCCTGAGGCAGGATTCAAACCTGCGATCGTAGCGGTCACGCGATTCCAGACTGAAGTGCCTAGAACGGCACGGCCACGCGGCCGGCTCCTTGAATATTCAGGTAGCAAATTTTATTGTCTTTAGAATGAACAGTTTGGTTAGGAGCTATAATATCTTTTACACTACCAATTTTATGGGTTTCTTTGTCCTGCTGTGTTCCACTAAAAAATCATGTAGACGGAGAGGAGGCACTGTTTACTGCTTACCCACAACACTTGATACTGCTTCTTCTGCTGTAGGATGACCACAAACTCCTCTAAAATCACATTTCTGTGTTAGCACCATGTTAGCAAACAGGGCAGTACATTTTAACAGATGTAAATGTAAATCACACCAAATACTTATCACAGATCCTTGCTGGTCACATTGTGTCACAAATACACAAAATCATGACCAACACAACAACAGGCCTCGGTGCTATGGTCCAGCTGCAGTGATAGGTGTGCAATCATTCCATGTCAACAACAATAAACCACCTCACAGCTCATCTGGACTCAGCCAGGCTGGGTCGGCTGGCAGACCGCTGCATCGTAGAGTGTGGAGAGGTTAGGGGACGCCAAAACACCAGTGAAGGGTGGTTGCACAGCACCAAACTGAGGGTGAACAGTGAGCGCAGTGCTGCATCAAGCTAACCAGAAGGCAAGCAAACATCTCTTCCCAAAATCAAATGGACACCCTGCCTTTTCCAGTGTTCGTGGGTAAAATACATAAATTTTGCAAGTTTATCAGTTTTCCAGGATGCCGGACATACCATCACAACAGTAGAGGCTGTCCTTGCCTGCAGAGGCATGAAGCAAGAAGTTTGTCTGCACAGGCAATGGAGGATGAGAGCCTGCTAGTTCACAGGTGGGAGAAACAGACCTTGAGTGCAGAAGACTGGCAGCAGCTTTAATAGCACCCCACAAGTGGCCCACCAGTTGTAGAGTGCTAAGTCCCAGCACAGAAATTATGAGTATTAACATGTTATTGGCGTTTCCTTGCTTTGAGCCCAAATATGGAGTAGCCAGGTCATGCAATCGCTGTGACACTGGATTTCTGCAGTGTCAATACCACTGCACCTTCTTTGTCTTAGCTTGGTGGCAACATGAGGTCACTGCCTCGGTGTCTCGCTAGCCGCACATATGCTGTATCAGCAGATGTTTTTGGTGAAGCATTGGTCAGCAAACTTACATGATCTGCTTCCCTGGCTTCTTACAGTGGCCGAGGGAGATGTCTTAATTTTTCCTCAGCCATATCAAGTACACTATTTTCCGATACAACATGCCTCCCTCATTTAGAAAAGACCCTCCCACCGTTTTGCTGAAAGTTCCCCCAAAAAAATTTTGATATACATTTACATGATAACATTTACACATAGTACACATAGTTTTTCTATTATACTAATCCAGCTTAAACCACAAGATTCATATATTCTTACAATCAAACAATTCAATCAACTGCACCATCCCCCTTCCCTATAGGAACATGTCTTCACTGAATCACCATTTATAAACTAGTACAACCAAATTCTGCTATTTTGACAGCTGTTCAGGACACATAACAATCTCATTTAACTTTTCCTTAAGCTCCACATTTCCTCTTGATTACAAACTAATTCTCTAATTCTTACTCAACTAATTTTCACTAAATAATTGTTACCCCATTACACTGATGTTTGGCGCACTGGCAGTTCATGGTGCTGGAGGGGGTTTTCGCTCAAGGCCGATGTAGGTTACACAAAACACAATCAGAACCACTAAAGAACTAGTTGGCCAATACAACTATAGCTGTGTATTTTATAGTAATTCCAGAGATGGTAGCTGGGAGACAAGACATCTTACCCATTGTGTCACAGATTGTTCCGTTTACTAGTACCCCACTACACCCAAATTCCAACCACATCATTGCCTTAGTACTTCCTTGTTCATACCATTCCACTATTACCACTGCTGGAGAAAACACAGAGTAAATCCAATGCATGTCCATCTTCTGGAAAAATAAGTGGGGCATCATGACTTCCCTCTGACAACATGCTCCTTCTGACTTCTCCAGAAATAATGTCACTTTTCCTACTGTTGTGCACTAGTCTGGACCATCCTAGTCAGACTTACCATAATATTCTCTCTCTGGAGCAAGCATAATCTCTCGGCTGATGTCAATACAAAGGTTTCTTTCTGCTCTGATACTATTTTCTGTGTTTTCACCACTACAAATTTACCTATACCTTCCCATTTTAATGGCTAGTAATGAATTGTGAATTGCTGGTAGTGTGCATCCACACTCATCACTGGGAACAGCACTAATACAAGAACACCCCCCCTCTTCCCCCCCCCCCCCCCCCCTCTCTCTCTCAACATTAACTTCAACTGTCGATGTATGATAATAGAATGACAAACTATGTTCTGTTGGCTCCACGAAGTGATGGAATTCTGATGTTAAATCTTGCTGCATCTTCAGTAGTCCAGCTAAGAAGTAAAATGCACCACATGACTCCATCTCCTGCAGGGTTGACACTACTGTCATTGCATGACTTAAGCCATCTGCCAGCAATCACTGCAGCTTTGCTATGCCATGAGTAAGCACTTTATCCAAATCTCTCTCAATATTTCTTACAAGTGTCTTCGAAGTATCCTGTTAACTCCATAGTTGATTCCCTTACTATCCTGATGTTATTCACTTTATCCAAATCTCTCTCAATATTTCTTACAAGTGTCTTCGAAGTATCCTGTTAACTCCATAGTTGATTCCCTTACTATCCTGATGTTATTCACCATATCTCACTACAAATTTGCTAACTTCATGGGATGTCATTCCCCAATTGCGCTGTTAGTACACACCATGCCCTGCACATGTACATGTCATTATTAGCTGTACCAAACACTGTCTTTGACAACTTTACCCCATGCATCTAACCATCCTGTTCAATCATTACAATGTTCATGGCACCAAATCCATTACTTGGCATAATTGATCTCTTAACCTGCCATACAAAAATCATAACTCCTGTGAAACCCTCCCTCTACCTGTCTTAGCTTTCTTTCTTTCTTGGCTTTGAGGTTCAGCTCCATAAAAACTCTCTTTTTTTTTTTCAATCTTTATATCTCATTCCTCCCCTCCCATGTGTTATGGGTCCATTTTAACAGCCACTTGCGACTAGCTGGTACGACATATTCTTGTCTGAAGCTTCAAGTTGTTTGTTCCTTAGCATGTCCACAACTTCTCCCCCGAAGTGGAGCAGTATCATCAGAAATATCACACCAATTCTGAATATTCTCTTTGATAACGCGATCTGGGAGAAGGGAATTTGCATAATTATTCGTTGGCTTCCTTTAAAAAAACTGACTGTACACAATTCATTGGTACATTAATACTGGATGTAAGTCAAACACCTTATGGGGGTGAAGGAGGAAGACACAACATACATTAAAACAAATATTGTAATAAACAAGAATAAGTATAATCGTCCCACATAATATTCAGTTGTTGTTATTATAATAATGAAGTGTACACGAAGTGAATACCAAAACCTGATGTACGTTATAAAAGTTCAATTTATTATGATGTGCATACAAATTTTTAAAGGTTATTCAGTAATGCTAGGGAGTTCAAAGCCTACTGAGTTCTGTTAACGTGATCAGTTTGCCACGTTGTTATCCCTGCAACTGCACGGCTGTTGAAGTATTCTGTAAATGAATCTCGCACAGAAAATCCATCAGCAGTGCGTAACCATAACTCCTTGCTGCTAATGGTCCAAGATTTTCAGTGGGTAATGGTTCACTTCTGTTTAATTCAAAATGTGGCTCATTATTTTTCTCTAAGAATGCATCTCTAAGTAAATTGCGTAAAAAGCAAGCAACAATAGTCAAATTATCAGTCGTTTGTGGCTTCGGACTGATCGGCGAATAAAATATGTGAAATACTTTACTTAACAGAGTGAAGGCATTTTCAGAAACTCTACGAGCTCGTGAAGGACGGTACTTAAAAATAGCTTTTGTTTTTTGGTCAGTACTAGCAACTTGATGAGAGAAAGGTTTCATCATGTTTGCCTCATCGCTTACAAAAGCATGTGGCACTACTATGTCCGAATCCGACAGCGTAGTAGGCAGATGAAACATCTTACCACTTGGAAACAGTTTCCCGATATTACTTTTATCAAAAATTTCACTGTCACCTTCTTTCCCATATGACCCAACATCAATGAAAATGAATTTATAGTTCGCGTCAAACACAGAAAGAGGGACGGTAGAGAAAAAATGTTTGTACTTGTAATACAATGAACCTGACAGTACAGGGGAAAAAATTTGCACATTTTCCATCTATGGCACCAACACAGTTAGGAAATTGCCATTTTTCTTCAAATTCCTTACATTTTGATTCCAATTGGTCAGATGACATTGGTGGGAAAAGGATTGGCAGTAACTTCTTATGTAGAACTGACAGCATGACTTGTATGATTTTATTAATGTAAGAAGCAGATATTCTGAATGCAAATGCCAGTTATCTGAATATTTCCCCTGTTGCCATAAACCTAAAAATAAGATAGGTGTAACTGTAAAAATTACTTTTATTTTTACATCTAACGAATATTAATGTACATAATTATTTGACTCTATTGTGTTTTATAGTTGAAGACTGCAAAAAAGATGAAAGAATATAAAAGACACACACCAAAAAAGCAGGGAAAAGGAAACAGTACTGGACATTCTGCTTCCAGTAAAGGAAATAAATGGCCAGTGGCTAATATGTTAAATTTTTAAACAAAATGGATCACAAGCGAGGGTAAGTTGCCATACAATTTGCCTGTTTACATAATTTTTTATTCTGTTTTGTTTTATTATTGACAATGAATTACCTGTAATTTTTTAATATATTTCACAGAAGTACATCCAGCATTGAGGTAGATGAAGTGCAAAGCCCACAATATGATGGTGAACCGAGTAACAGAGAGGTGTGCCAGACATCGCCAACTTCGTCAGAAAAAGAAATTTTTTCCGAAGACAAGGAAGACATCGCGTCGTTCGACCACCCAAGGAAAAGGTCACAACAAAAAAAATCATGGAGTTGACGAATTCTTGGCGGGCCGACAGAGAAACCTTAATGAAAAGACTGGCTGCAGGAAAGCGTGATGATTACATCAATTTATTTTTTAAAAGTATCGCCCTCAACGTAAAAAAAATTGAATCATAATTTGATCAATGAAGCCAAATTGAGATCCTTGCAAATGCTTATTGATTTGGAGTATCACAGTTCATTTGAATACTACTCTTCTGTGCGTCTTTTATCTCTTCGTACTTTCTAATACTCAACAACTCCAACGACATCAAGTGTGGATAACACTGCCATCACACCATCTGACAACACAGAGACCGAAACGCCAGCTTGCGAACCCATTTAATGTTGCAATAAGTGTTAATTTCATATTTTTGTATTGTACTATTTTCATTTTTTACACTGTGTGCATTATTAATAAAGCAAAAACACATATACAAATTTTATTGTACATACCTCAATGTTAAAGATAGTTTTTCATCTGGTGTTATAGGGTATGGATATCTGGGAGACGAATCCTTTGTGATATCTTCTTTGACGAGATCGAGAACATAGTTAAACTGCGCTATGTTCAACCTAAAATAATCTCTAAATTTCTGGTCATTTTTTAACAAGTGCCGATTGATGAGTTGTTCAAAACAGCCTTCCTCAGTTCTTGTAGGGTAAATCTGATGTGTTTCAGCATTTCCCTTACAAAGCTGAAGCTGAATTTCATCATCTTCAACGTCTTCTAACATTAGATAAAATAACAAATCGCACTCACTCATCCTTTCGGCACAGATGCAGCAGACCAACTAAACACCTTGCAGCTGCCGCTCTATAGGAATCGCCAGCTACGCGTCAGCCACACTACATCAGGCGCACAACGGCTGCCGCATGCGTCAAACACGGCATAGGAATCCCACCTTTAGACTTAAAGTCCTTTGCTGGTATGACACTGGCACTTGTGGTAAAGCATCCACAGCTCCTTTAAATGGTTTAACATTCCCTGCATGCACAATTGAAGTCCTTGTTGGACACTAACTTCACATTTACAGCTGTTGTTATTTCTATGAACTGGTATTGTTCCCAATACCGAGTAAGGAATTTATTCATCTTACACGTCAGTGTGTAGGGTTTCTTCAGTATGACCCACTGACTGATTCTGTACTCAGGTACTTTACCATCTCGTCACCTCATTCGCTCATGAAGCTCACATGCTTTCATATTCACTTTCTTTACCTTCTTCCAAACATCTCTGAACACCTTTGCAAACTTCTTCACCGACTCCCTGTTTTTCCCAAGCTTAGGCTTAATTACTTCAAAATGTGACGGCATCTTTCTACTATGCACTACCTCATAGGGTGAAAGGAAGACACTGCTTTTATTTTAGAACTAAACACCGCCACGACGAAAGGGACATACACTTCCCAATCATGATAATGGCTATTCACGTAGCTTAAGATTTTGCCAGCCATATGAAGAACACATTCCGTTCTTCTATTCTATGGAGGGTGGAAAGGATTAGTTCTGAGTTGACTGCACAGTTGATGGCACAATAGCTACATCAGATTGGACATAAAATTAGTGCCTCAACCTGTAGTAATTATTGTATCAGAAACGACAAATTTCAGTTGTCTACCATGGCCTATACCAACGTCTTCACCTGCTGATTTGGGACTGCAACCATCACAACATAAAGCAAAAAGTTGTCTATATTGGTTGACACTAAGTAGTTACCCTCTGATGTTAGGTTTAATGAATCCAGAATGTGTATCGCCACCACTTCATATGGCTTGGATGCCAACAAGCTCAATGGTGACAGACATGCCATACACACAGTACACAATTTCTTATATTTTGCTTGATATTCTGCCTCCTTGTTTTCCACCAGTATTCTTGGCTACTTGACACTCAGTTTCCCCTCATCCACTATCACCTACTAATACTTGGTCGTGTGCTTCCCTTAACAATTTGTCCTTCAAAGCTGCAGGAACCACAACGTCTGGCAAATACTTTTATTATTCTACATAACAGCCACTTGGTGCACTGCGAACTGCTGCAACTTCCTAAATACGCTGTCTGTGTCAGCAATCTGCACTTCTTGCCACTCAGCAATGCTCCTGCCAAGTGTTTACACAATCCTAGTCTCTGCTCTAGCCATTGGCATTGCTGTGTTTCTTGTACTTCCCACTAAAATTCACCCAAGTTTAGTGCCCGTCTGCTTGAAGGATCCGTTAGTCTTAGTGACCATATTAAAGCAACATACTAAGTTATAGCTTTGAATTTCTTCTCAAACAGGTAAAGATGGGAATACATAAAACTGTTCATGACACTCAACATTTCCTTTTCCATGACTGAGTAACTCCGCTCGGCTTTGTTCAACTTCATATGCTACCAGGTGCTCCTTGCCATTTGTATCTTGACTGGAAATACACCCAAGCATCTGATTACTCCCATCACAAGATGAAATAAATTAAGTCTCGAAATTCAGAATTATTAACACTGGACACATTATCAATGCTCCTTTCAGTTTCTCAAATACAGCCTGACAGTCAGCTGACTACAGGAATTTCACATCTGTCTTCAAAAATCAGTTAATGGTTTAGCAAATATTATATAGTAATCACAAAGTCCCAAAAATGAAAGCAGTTGTTCTGCTGTTTATGGCACTAAGAAGTTAAATACAACAAATGAACCATGAGTCAGTCTTCATTCCATCTTGGCTTATTAAATGACCTACATAATTTACCTCTGTTGGTGTAAAGTGAAACTTCTCAATAGTTAGTGTTAGAAGTGCTGAAGACAACCTCTGAAACACTTCCTCCAGTATAAATATATGAAGATGGTATCTATTCCTTCGGACATATCTGAAAGAACAGATACCATCTTCATGTAGATAAGGCTTACGAGCCAATGAACTTCTTCAGTGCAGATGCACTGACATTGCTCAAAGTGTTACTGGAATCAGTAGAGAGGCTGCTGTGAGTAATGAGTATAGTGGGCAGGGGCACTACAGTTGTATTTTTTGTGGACAGTAAAGTTGGAAGTGTGGGTCTCACAGGGAGCGTGTGCCAGAGATAAGTCCCTGCAGTCCCACTATCCTCTGTGTCCTCGATCATTCATTCAGACAGAGTGTCTGCCATGTAAGCAAGAGATCCCGGGTTCGAGTTCTGGTCGGGGCACACATTTTCACCTGTCCCCATTGATATTTATCGATGACAATTAACAGCTAATGGTCTGGATTTCATTGTAATTTCATACTTCCTCCAGTTGTTGCACACGCTCCTGCAGGTCTTTAGAAAATACATGTTGCATAGATAAACTACACTGTTTTAGTTCACGACCCTTCAGCACTCCATCCAACAGCCTCTGTAACGTAGCAGATGCATTTTTAGGACCAAACAGCAAGTGTCGATACTGATGTGACCCCATGGAACAGTGGACTTGGACTTCGGAATGACTTGCTATTTCTGATAACCACTCAATTGTAGAGAATTATTTACATTGACCTAAGTTGTCTAAATTTTTTGTTATATCCAATACAGGATGTGCACCCATGACTGTGCTTGCATTTAGATACTGCAAACTGTAAGAAAATTTGTATTCCCTCATTCCATCAAGAGATTTCTTTGGGACAATTACAACGGCTGTTCCCCACAGACTATTAATTTCTTCAATGATGCCGTCGGCCAATGGCGGACCGACAAATTTTTCCATTATAGGTTGTACCTGCTTGGGTATTATGAATGGCTTCCTCTAGAGTAGTGTGTCACTGACATTGCTAGGTTCAAAAGATCTGTGAATCATACTAACAAAGCTTCCATAGTTGACTTAACCTGTCCTTCAAATGTTTTACTTTCCTGCATAATGCAGATGCATTGATGGTTTGCTTGTGGCGAAGGTCTCTACTTAATCTATCTGGATCATGCTCATCTCTGCAATCAATAAACCCTTTGACAGATCCACTTCCTTAGCGCCAAAATTATCTACACTCACTAGAATCATGTAATTCATATCTATTTCCTGCACACATGCCATGCTTCTAAGCACATAATGATGCAATGTATTCAACTTAACATTGCATTCCAACGGTTCTGTACCACCTATTTCACTTGGTATGTCAGTAGTCACACTCACCCAGAGTAACTTTCCTGTCCCTTTTGGTTCTTTATCATGCAAACGAAGCTTTAATTCATGGGCCTGCAGTTTATTTGGTATAACTTCGTGAATAATAAATGTGACACTTGCCTTGGTTTGTTTCTAGCTGGAGCAATGTCACACTGAGTTCAATAGCATACTGTGAAAGATGAATTCTTGAATGATGGTTACCAGAAAATTCAGCCTAAGATCACGCAGTATCACTCCAGACATGTGGCAATACTTCCAAATATACTCAAAAATGCATTGCTCCAACATTACAACTGAGCAATGTTGACCCCAATGATGCTACATCATTGTCTCCTATGCTATGTAACCTTTAATGTACAGATAACAGCCTCTTCCTGCTTAGGGTGTCCAGACTAGCTGCCAATACAAGTCCATTTCCATTAAAAAATCTATGATACTTTCTATTCACTATGCCCACCAAGCAGCACTCCATCTCTGCACACACACTTATAGCATTCTGCTTTATTGGAAACATCTTCTGGTAATTGAGGAATTCCCATTATTGTTTAATGAATGCTTATCATTGCTGTCCATTTTGCTGCGTATTACAACAGTCTTGCAGCAGTAGCCCCACTTCTCAACATTCAAAGCACTGCGGTTGCTGGCACTGTCTCCGAATGTTGCCTGCATGTCCACACCTACACTTTACCTGTGAGGAGCAAACACTATTTTCCTACCCCTCAGTCACCATGTCCACCTTCTCAAGATGTGTAGCAACTGTAATGGCAGCAGTCAAATCCTTTGGATTCTCCACCATCAACTCTCTGTAACTTATCAGCTGGGAGCCCCCTCAAAAACACATCCAACAGCCTGTGCTCTTCCTCTTGCACAAAGATTTTATCTATCTGCTTGTTCTGCATCTACTTGTAGGTCTGTGCATTGATTTTTCTAATCCAGTTCAAGAATTCCTCTACCAACTTGTTTCATTTCTGAGCTACCCAATCATATGTTCCCTGAAGAGTCTAGCACTCTTTTGCTTGTGTTACTGTTGACAGAGACCCTCCTTACTCTGCTCAAATGTATGTGTCTTATTTAACTCTTCATGATAAATGAAATATGTCTTTGCATAGTCAACCACCCAATTTGCCCATGTGCAAGCATGTCTCATCCAACCAATTACATGGTTTAGTGGCAGAATCTAGTCATTAATACACATTGAAAACTCACGAGTGCTTGCAGTTGTATTACCAGAAAATTTGCCATACATCCAGTTTTTGGGCCAATACAGCTGTGTGCAATCATGAGTTTTCATCATTTCCTTAAAGCTGTAAATCATCACCTCCTCAAAATAATGTTCATTGATAACACAGTCACACCATTCATCAGCTTACCCAGAAAAGGCATTCCTAAGTTAGCTACAGTTGGTTCCCGGAAGGAATAGGTGCACCGACTAAAGCTTATACTTCCACTGTCTCAAGACTGTCTACTCTCATTACATGCCTTTACAGCATCTACCTGCCATTGTTACATATCAGTATCCTTCAACTCGGCAAACTGTTCTGACAAAACTTCGACCAACTCCTGCATTGTCATTGCCTGTGTTTCTGGAATTTGTGCAAGCTATCTTGCAATACAGTTAACATACACCAGAAGGACACCTACTACAAACACAGAGATATAACAAAGAATGACACCATGACAGATCATAGATCAACACGTTTCACTGCACTGATGTGCCCCATGGCAATGTCAGCATGTGCTACATACAGTTGGCACTGCTTGCATACACAGTAATTCATGACCTATAAAATTACAATGTTGGTACCTAAATCACAGCAAATACGTTCTTTTACTGCATGCTGCAGATGGAGACATGGTCTTGGATCCCTACTGCAGATGTCAGTGACCACTCTGAAGCACTTATAATGAGCGGGTTGATCAATCGCTATGGTGGAACTGGGTAGGTCAAGGTCAGGATGCTGGAATACTGCCACCCAATGTGAGAGTTGCAGTGGAGTGGTGAGATGTGCCTTTTAGATACCCAATGAAACATCACAAGAAACTGCATTGGGAAACCATTTACTTATTACTCAAAGTACATCCACCGTGCCAGTTGAAGAAGGTGCTGCAGTCAGTGCACAGCACGTGGCCTTGGCATACAGCATATGAGCAATCAGTAGTGTCAGCACCAGCAACACCACAAGGCCGCTGAACCAGCAAAACGAGCACCCCGTGTCAACCCTGCCACCTAGCGGTAGTTAAAAAGCTCTTTGTGAGGCACACTGAATCACATTGTGGACCTGAGTAGAAAAGGCAGCTCACAACAGTGGAGTCTGCCCATGAGTGCAGAGGCAGGCAGCAAGAAGTTTGCCCGCACAGGCAATGCCGGGAGAGTGGCTGCGTGTTCTTGGCCAGGAATTGAACACCTCCAGGTTGTAACGCCTGCAGGACCTCTGGCAAGACTGGTCATGTGGGGAATGCATCACCTTCCTGTACTAACATGAAAGGTTACATCTGTGAGAAGTTTTTGTTCTGCTGGGCACTGCATAGTTCTTCTGTTAATCATGCTGCAGATACTGATATCTTCTGCAAGACTTGTGTTTATTAATACTATTACTAAAATATTAGTATTTGTAAATACAAACACATCAGATGAAGTTTTAAATAAAATTGATTATGAGCAAAATAACTTTCTCAAATTTAAACAATGTGTGTTTTATAGGAAGATAGAACAGTCAACCCCTATAAGTGAAAGCGTTTAAGAGTTCTGAAAGTCTAAGCTGTACCTAGAAAGCCTACATCTGCATCCACTGCAAAATTGTACCAAAATAAACCACATATGAGCCATAGGGTGAAGGGTCTGCGCTGCATGTCACACACAAAGAGCTGAAGCCCAATGGAGTATCCATGTCTTACAACTTTTGCTGTGCTTTGAGCTTGATCGTAGCAGTTGACTGAATTTTGTATGGCTGTTTGTAGTTTAGTATTCCTGGAAACAAAGATATCACCAGCAAAAATGGAAGAAAAGTGGTACAGTAACTTCACATGTGCGTATTCTTATGGAAACACCTATTTTATTATTCACAACTACAAGATACAAATCATGATTTTATTTTCAGTGATTTTTTTAAAATTAACACTATTTTTTCATACTTTTGCTCTTTAAAAACTATCATCTGTTGGTGGTTTTGCATAAAGTTCTTCTCGTGGACGTTCCCCAGCAAAGTACTGTCGGTGGCGCTCTAATCTCATTTCTCGAATACGGAGTTTCTACAAAATATTAGGAAAGTTTCTGTTAATGTAGAATATAAGCAAGAGATAAATTATGAAACTGTTAAAATAAAAATAAGAAATACAACTACACACATGAACTTTAATATCTCCATTCATTTATAAAGCTTAACGAAAAGCAATAGTGGTAAAATTCAATTTGTTAACAGAGACCTACAGGGAGCAGTGTTCCATACTAGCCCTTCTGCCAAACACAAGAAGTCAAAACCCACCACCTACACAATTTCACACAAACTTGCATCACCATTTCTTTATTTAGTGGCAGTAAATATCAAGTTTTGCCTTTTCAACAGAATGTAGCATTGTCATTTCTGGAAAGTGTTGTAACATGTGGAAATTCCAATATAGAGTTACTCGTAAGTATGTTCTAGGTTTCAGAAGACAGCTGCAGGGAAGCTACAAGACATACAGAAAATAGACACATTTCTGGACGGAGTGTCTCTACAAGTTCTAACGCACATTATAGCTGCTTAATGTGAATTCCATTTGTGATGTGGCAAATGTAAATATTTGCATGGAATTCATTGAAGTCACAACAGAATGTTTAACACAGCCTGCCTTGGAAATCTATTCATTGGGTTGCCTATCCACAAGCCCCACTAATTTGTTGCAATAATATGGAGTGAATGATTTGTCTACATGATCTGACACATCAGCCCCCTATTGGTGCAGTCTATGACTACACTACAACGTGTGTAGTATGAATCCAAATTTTGAGAGATACTCTGTCCACTGACGTGTAATTTTTCTCTGTTTTGTTTTCGTGTAGCCTTCTGATCTGTGGAAGTACTATGAATAATGCTGCATATTAACTTAGTGTAGTACTTTCCATTTGCTCATGACATTTGGTGTGATATTATATTACCTTGTTACGGGAATAATTTTACTCCAAATGTGAGGCAACAGAGTGTGTGGTATTAATTGATAAACCTCTGTAGACTTATTTAACAAGCTTGGATTCTTACACTAACATTGCAGTACTTCTATTCACAGCCAAGAATTTGCTTGACAACATAAATTTCATAAAGGGAATTGCAAATTCCATTCAGTAAGCACAAGTTTGAGGTACCATCTTTGTATTATGGGCATATCCTTCACTAACCGTTCTAAAAGTGTGCAACATTAAATTGCAGAAGACTTCCACCAAAGTTGGAGGTTTTTAGTGACAAAAAATGGGTTTTCAAACCCAAGTTTAGTGCTTTTCTACTGGAAAACTTTTTTCAGTAAAAATACTTCAGGTATGTTTAATCCTGCAATGAGAAAAAAATCTGTTTCTACAAACTAAATAACTGATACTGTTGTTCACATACTGACAAATACACTTCTCAACAATACACAAACCATTCCCTTTTTCTAATCATGTAATGGAGTAAGGGATGAGCGATTGCCTTTAAATCTCGGTGTGCACCATAATGTCATACATACTCTCGGTTCCAAAGATTCATATTTAAGGCCACTGAGCTTCTTTACTAAATTTACATATGAGATCTATTGGTCTTTTACAAGTCTGACAGTGTGTGTGTCTAAATTTTGTCTTCTCACATCTACTTGATAATGATGATGATGATGATGATGATGATAATAATAATAATAATATGGAAAAGACAGATTGCTACTCACCGTAAGGACGACACAATGAGTTGCAGACAGGCATAATAAAGAGACTGTTACATATAAGCTTTTGGCCAAAGTCTTCTTTAGAAAAAAACACATACACACACACACACACATTCACACAAGCAAGCACACCTCTTACACACACACACACACACACACACACACACACACACACACACACACACACACACACACACACAGCAAGTGCACCTCTTACACACACACACATTACCACTATCTTCAGCTGTTCTGGCCAGAATGCAACTGGAACACTTCGCATGGAAGCAATAAGGAGTGAGGTGAGCAAAGGGGAGGGATAGCATCAGGATATGGGTGGTGGAAGAGGAGTCAGCACTGCCTGCAAGCATGCATGGACTAGAGGCGGAAGGACAGATCCATCAGGATGCAGTGGGGAGGGTGTTATGTATCAGATCACTTTGGCTTAAAACAATGTATTATACCATACCCCTTCAATCTGACAAATGATGTCAGTGACTTTCAAAGAGGGACTTTCTTTTCTAGTTTATTAGACATTTGTGACCCACCTTCTGTACACAGAATTTGTTTCGTTTGTACATGTTCCATATCCTAGGATGAATACTGCACACCTGCGAAATAGGGTGGCAGGTGGTGATATTACAGTGCATTGTGGCACTTGCTGCAGGGAGCTGTTACTTCAATCCGCTTACATCCTGCTTTTCGAACCACAGGATCCTCAGTGAGTCAAAAACTTGGCTGTTGATGTCTCTAACACAAAGCAGGCCATTGATTGAGAGCCAGAATATACAAGAGATGTTGCATAAGGCAAATGTATATTTCGGAGTGTAACCAACTGAAAAATGAAATGTACTCAATTGTATTGGGAAGTAAGTACATGTAAAGCACAGAAGAAGAGTCCAAAATAGTCACGTAATGGGCCACCATACCTCTGCAGGTACTTCCAAGTGCCAAAGGTTAACGTTTATAATATACAGCAACAGTAAAATACACACAGACTGTTACAGACGCAGGATACATCGCAAAGGAGGGGGAATGCAAAGAGGAATGAGGAGCAGAGAAGGGGAGCAGACCAATGGATGCGCTGGAAGAGAGCAGCACATAATGAAGCTTATGAGTCGTGAATTGTGAGGACATGACAAAGACAGAGGTGGTGGAAACAGTTGGGTGGAGTGTGTGGGGCTACTGTGGGTTGAGGCTGGGATGATTTCAGGAGTGGAGAATATATTGTAAGGATAATTGTTGTATGTGCAGTTCAGGAAAGTTAGTGTTGGAGGAGAGGATCCAGGTGGTCCAGGTTGTGAAGACACATTGAAATCAAGCTTGTTATATTAATCTTCATGTTTTCTAACAGGGTGATCCACTTTGCTCTTGGCCACAATGTGGTGGTGGCCATTCATCCTGGTAGATAGCTGGTTGGTAGTCATAGCAATATAAAATGCTGTGCAAGGATTGCAGCAGAGCTGGTACATGACATGGCAGCTTTCACAAGTTGCCCAGCCTCTGATGAAAAGGGTTGGATGGGTGGAGTGGGCAGGTATTTCACCTGGGTCTTCCACAGAGATATGATCCACGTGACAAGGGGTTAGGTTTGGGAGTAGCATAGAGACAAACTAGGATGATGTGGAGGTTGGGCCGGGGACAGAACACCACTTTATGAGGAGTGGAAAGTAGAAGTGGGCCAAACGGTTATTCTGGAGTAACTGTTATCACAGTTCCAGTTATTATTTGATAACCATAATTTTTAACGGTTATTAATAACTGTCGAGTTATTTTTCGCAAGCGAATAATCCGACGGGTTACAGTTAAATAATGACATAGTTGGAATCCATCAGTTTAGTTATCAGTATAACTGCGAGTAGTGTGAAATAGCAGGAATGTCGTATGAATCGTGTCATAACCTTACCTAATTAACTCTGGGTACATTTTAGTTGATGTTAGAATGATTATTAGTGTTTCATATCATATGTATGTAGGTTATCGGTTGCTATTAGAAATAATATCTTCGCAGCTGCAACAGAAAGTAAGCGGAACTTCGCCACAGCACCGTTTAAGTAAAATGTTAACAATGTGCATTTTTAAGTAATATGTAAACTGAATACTGTAGGTTAAATTTGAAACTTAATTTCCTGTGCTGCTCACTTAATAGAATAAGTGTACAGCCTTGTAATACAACAAAAAATATATGTATTGTGACAGATTCATTTACTCCTGTCCTGTACAAGATAGTCGTATTGGGGAAAGTGTGAGTACGCGAAGAAAAGTGTTATGTGAGATTTGGAAATTGCTCAATTTCTCCAGCTACAGCATGTTTATGACATATGAAGACATGCAGATCGAAAAGGTTGACAGTGTTACATTTCTGGGGCTACAACTCGATAATAAATTCAGTTGGGAAGGGCATACCACAGAATTGATGAAGCCCCTAAACAAGTCTGTATTTACAGTGAGAATGATGTTAGATGTAGGAGACATAAATATATAAAAGCATTCCGCTACACCAACAAAATCTGCAATTATCTCACACTTCCCTTGAACAATATAGGTCAACCATATACCAAAACACCAGCACCCATAACTAAAAGTACGAAAACTGGAATCAGAAATTCCCTTGACCTACATAGGGACTACAATGACAATACCAGATGACAATACCAAAACATCAACACCTACAACTTTGAAAATGGGAATTGGTCATTTCCGGTGACCTATATAGGTCCACCACAACTACTGATGCCAAAAAACCCACACCTACAACTGCAAAAAATAAAACCAAAACCATAACCCCAAAAATCCACAAATCAAACATCCCTACATAAATTAATACACATTCAATACTCCATAAATACACAAAACATCACAACTAGAAAAAAAATTAATTACCACCAGCAAATTCCGGCACTGCATACTAGATCGGCCAGACACCCCCCCCCCCCCCCAAAAAAAAAAAAAAAAAAAAAAAAAAAAAAAAAAAAAAAAACCTACTCATAAACACCATGCCGTAATGACATTCACACACCACAACATCTTTACGTCAAAGCAGATGGGTGGAATCTGATGCTTCCATTGACCGCTCCTTCTACTCTAAATGAATATCTTAACAGACTGATAGACTAGCTTAAGTAAAAATTTTGCTATATTTCAGTTTTGACAGCACTTGGCCGCAACAGTCATGATCGGGTATTCTGCGAATGATAAATTTATTAAAAGGGCGTAACTGTGTTTCATTCTGGAAGTGTATCAATTCTGTAAATATTAGTAGTTACTGTAATATGTTCACATATTTTGACAATCTCCTGATAAATGATGAGGATAATAATTATTATATTCAAATGTATTATGTTATACTTTCTGACATCATTCGCAATGACCAGCAGCTATTTCCGAAGAAGTATGAAAATATTTGCTCGCTCCAGTAACTATCCTTTCTGGAAATATCACGAGGGTCTAAGACTGGAGTCACTGTGTCAGGAACACAGACACACAGTTATTCCATTACCAACTTCCAGGTTACCTGTAGTGGTAGCCCGATAACTGCGAGAGAACGAGAACTGTGAGCCAATAATGATAACTGCCAGATGAGAACACCGATCTCTGACAGTTATTTCCATAGTCGCTCGAATTCCTTATGGTAACTCTCCTTGTACTACCCGTCCAAGCTAAATTAACACACAAGGCGGTGGCTCAAGGGATCAACTGTACTTGTTAATGCCTGTACTGCGGCTCCTATCAGCCACCGCTTGGACATTAACTTTATTTAATAGTTTGTGCTAAAAGTAACGAAGGCCCATGAAATAGTACACAGTTCTTATCAACAGATGGTGCGCAGTCTCACAGTTAATCCCATGGCCTATAGAACACCTTCCAAATGCGCAGTACGATCTTCGGTCAACAGATGGCGCGAGGCACTGTTGACACTAGACAGTTATTGAAATAATTGCCAGAATCAGAGGAATGGTTTTCACAGTAACTGTTACTTCTCAGTAACTGGTTATCTCTATCAGTTACGTTATTTTTTGCTACCTCTAGTGGAAAGCTTCTCAGGTAGCCTGTGGTTGTTGTTCCAGGCTGGGGTGGTATAGGATGACGAAGAGGCCACTCTTTGTACTTGGTTCTTGGGGGTGGTGGGAGGATTGGGGAAGGGGGGAAGATATGGCCTGAAAAATCTGTTTCCAGACTGGATCTGGGGGAAAGTATCTTTGCGAGACCTTCAGCATACTCGCAAAAGAGCTCCCATCACTGCAGATAAGCTGCCCCTGGGTGGCCAGCAGTATAAGCAGGATTTTTTTGGGGGAGGAAGGGATGGCAACTGTTGTAATGCAGGTACTGTTGGTGGGTTTAATGTGGACAGATGTGTGAATGGAGCCATCAGGGAAGAGGTGGTCAACATCTAAGAAGGTGGCATGGTGGGTTGAAGAGGTCCAAGTGAAGTGGATAGGAGAGAAGGTGTTAAGGTAATGAAGGAATAAGGTAGGATATCCTTGCTCAGTCCAGATCATGAAGATGAACTTTGGGTGGCCAAACAGAGATTCAAGGTTTTGGTAGTCTAGGGAGGCTTTTCTCCAGATGAATCTTAATCTGGTTGGCTTACCAGGATGCCATGGGGGTGCCCATTGCTATGCATTTGTTTCTGTATCTTCCCTTCAGAGGAGAAGTAGTGTGTGTTAGGATATATACATTTACATCTATACTCTGCAAAACACCAGGTACATGGGAGAGCGTACATCCCACTGTACTAGTTATTAGTGTTTCTTTCCATTCAATTCAGGTGAGGAGCATGGAAAGAATGATTGTTTGAATGCCTCTGTGCATGCAGTAATTATTCTAATCTTATTCTCACACTCCTTATGTGAGCAATATGTAGATAATTGAGGTACATTCCGAGAGTCGCCATTTAAAGGCAGGTATTAAAACTTTGTTAACAGACTTCCTCAGGGTAGTTCACCTTCAAGAGTCTTCCAATTCCATTCCTTCATTGTGTCTGTGACTCCCTCCCATGGATCAAACAAATATGGTACCATTTGTGCTGCCTTTTCTCTGTTGTTGTTGTTGTTGTTGTTGTTGCTGCTGGCGTCTTCAGTCCTGATACTGGTTTGATGAAGCTCTCCATGCTACTCTGTCCTGTGCTAGCTTCGTCATCTCGCAGTACCTACTGCAACCTACATCCTTCTGAATCTGCTTAGTGTATTCATCTCTTGGTCTCCCTCTACGATTTTTTCCCTCCACGCTGCCCTCCAATGCTAAATTTGTGATCCCTTGATGCCTCAGGACATGTCCTACCAACCGATCCATTCTTCTAGTCAAGTTGTGCCACAAACTTCTCTCCTCCCCAATAATATTCAATACCTCCTCATTAGTTATGTGATCTATCCACCTTACCTTCAGCATTCTTCTGTAGCTTCTATTCTCTTCTTGTCCAAACTAGTTATAGTCCATGTTTCACTTCCATACATGGCTACACCCCAAACAAATACTTTCAGAAACGACTTCCTGATACATAAATCTATATTCGATGTTAACAAATTTCTCTTCTTCAGAAACGCTTTCCTTGCCATTGCCAGTCTCTGCTTCGACCATCATCAGTAATTTTGCTCCCCAAATAGCAAAACTCCTTTACTACTTTAAGTGTCTCATTTCCTAATCTAATTCCCTCACCATCACCCTATTTGACTACATTCCATTATCCTCATTTTGCTTTTTTTGATGTTCATCTTATATCCTCCTTTCAAGACACTGTCCATTCCGTTCAACTGCTCTTCCAGGTCCTTTGCTGCCTCAGAGAATTACAATGTCATCGGCGAACCTCAAAGTTTTTGCTTCTTCTCCATGAATTTTAATACCTACTCCGAATTTTTCTTTTGTTTCCTTTACTGCTTGCTCAATATACAGATTGAATAACATCAGGGAGAGACTACAACCCTGTCTCCCTCCTTTCCCAACCACTGCTTCCCTTTCATGCCCCTCGACTCTAATAACTGCCATCTGGTTTCTGTACAAATTGTAAATAGCCTTTCACTCCCTGTATTTTACCCCTGCCACCTTCACAATTTGAAAGAGAGTATTCCAGTCAACATTGTCAAAAGCTTTTTCCAAGTCTACAAATGCTAGAAACGTAGGTTTGCCTTTTCTTAATCTTTCTTCTAAGATAAGTCGTAAGGTCAGTATTGCCTCACGGGTTCCAACTTTTCTACGGAATCCAAACTGATCCTCCCTGAGGTCTGCATCTACCAGTTTTTCCATTTGTCTGTAAAGAATTCGCATTAGTATTTTGCAGCTGTGACTTATTAAACTGATAGTTCGGTAATTTTCACATCTGTCAGCACTTGCTTTCTATGGGATTGGAATTATTATATTATTCTTGAAATCTGAGGGTATTTCGCCTGTCTCATACATCTTGCTCACCAGCCAGTAGAGTTTTGTCATGACTGTCTCTCCCAAGGCCGTCAGTAGTTCTAACTGAATGTTGTCTACTCCCGGGTTCTTGTTTCGACTCAGGTCTTTCAGTGCTCTGTCAAACTCTTCACACAGTATCTTATCTCCCATTTCGTCTTCATCTACATCCTCTTCCATTTCCATAATATTGCCCTCAAGTACATTGCCCTTATATAAACACTCTATATAGTCCTTCCACCTTTCTGCCTTCCCTTCTTTGCTTAGAACTGGGTTGCCATCTGAGTTCTTGATATTCATACAAGTGGTTCTCTTCTCTCCAAAGGTCTCTTTAATTTTCCTGTAGGCTGTATGTATCTTACCCCTAGTGAGATAAGCTTCTACATCATTACATTTGCCCTCTAGCCATCCCTGCTTAGCCATTTTGCACTTCTTGTCAATCTCATTTTTGAGACGTTTGTATTCCTTTTTGCCTGCTTCATTTACTGCATTTTTATATTCTCTCCTTTCATCAATTAAATTCAATATTTCTTCTGTTACCCAAGGATTTCTACCAGCCCTGTCTTTTTACCTACTTGATCGTCTGCTGCCTTCACTACTTCATGCCTCAGAGCTACCCATTCTTCTTCTACTGTGTTTCTTTCCCCCATTCCTGTCAATTGTTCCCTTATGCTCTCCTCGAAACTCTGTACAACCTCTGGTTCTTTCAGTTTATCCATGTCCCATCTCCTTAAATTCCCAACTTTTTGCAGTTTCTTCAGTTTTAACCTACAGGTCATAACCAATAGATTGTGGTCAGAGTCCACATCTGCCCCTGGAAATGTCCTACAGTTTAAAACCTGATTCCTAAATCTCTGCCTTACCATTATATAATCTATCTGATACCTTCTCGTATCTCCAGGGTTCTTCCATGTATACAACCTTCTTTTATGATTCTTGAACCAAGTGCAAAATTCTACCAGACGGCTTCCTCTTTCATTTCTTAGCCCCAAACCATATTCACCCACTATGTTTCCTTCTCTCCCTTTTCCTACTGACGAATTCCAGTCACCCATGACTATTGAATTTTCGTCTCCCTTCACTACCTGAATAATTTCTTTTATCTCATCATACATTTCATCAATTTCTTCATCATCTGCAGAGCTAGTTGGCATATAAACTTGTACTACTGTAGTAGGCACGGGCTGTGTGTCTATCTTGGTCACAATAATGCGTTCACTATGCTGTTTGTAGTAGCTTACCCGCACTCCTATTTTTTTTATTCATTATTAAACCTACTCCTGCATTACCCCTATTTGATTTTGTATTTATAACCCTGTATTCACCTGACCAGAAGTCTTGTTCCTCCTGCCACCGAACTTCACTAATTCCCACTATATCTAAATTTAACTTATCCATTTCCCTTTTAAAATTTTCTAACCTACCTGCCCCATTAAGGGATCTGACATTCAACGCTCCGATCCGTAGAACGCCAGTTTTCTTTCTCCTGAGTAGTCCCCGCCCGGAGATCTGAATTTGGGACTATTTTACCTCCGGAATATTTTACCCAAGAGGACGCCATGATCATTTAATCATACAGTAAAGCTGCATGTCCTCGGGAAAAATTACGGCTTAGTTTGCCGCTGCTTTCAGCCATTCGCAGTACCAGCACAGCAAGGCCGTTTTGGTTAATGTTACAAGGCCAGATCAGTCAATCATCCAGACTGTTGCCCCTGCAACTACTGAAAAGGCTGCTGCCCCTCTTCAGGAACCACATGTTTGTCTGGCCTCTCAACAGATACCTCTCCGTTGTGGTTGCACCTACGGTACGGCCATCTGTATCACTGAGGCACGCAAGCCTCCCCACCAACGGCAAGGTCCATGGTTCATGGAGGTGCTTTTCTCTGTATACGTTCAATATCCGCTGTTAGTCTTATTTGGTATGGGTCCCACACACTTGAGCAATATTCGAGAACCAGTTGCACAAGTGATTTGTTAGTAATCTACTTTGTAGATTGAGTGCACTATCAATACATTGAGGTCTACCACGTGCTTTACCCATGACTGAGCCTATGTGATTCATGCCATTCCATATCCCTACAATGTGCCATACGAGTGCACATGGTTGTGTTGCAGATTTGTTTCTATACCTTCCCTACAAAGGAGAATACCCAGGTATTTGTACGAGTTGGTCGACAGTAACAGTGATTCATTGTTGTTACAATCAGAGTGCTACATTTTTTTCATTTTGTGAAGTGTAAAATGTTACATTTCTGAACATTTAATGCGAATTGCCAATCTCTGCACCACTTTGAAATCTTATTGAGATCTGACAGAATATTTATGCAGCTTCTTTCGCATAGTACTTCATTACAGATAGCTACATCATCTGCAAAAAGCCTGACTTTACTATTTTGTCTCCAAGAACTTAATATACAATGTGAACAGCAAAGTCCCAACACACTTCCCTGGGGCACACCTGATGATACTTCTACATTTGATGCTGACTCTCCATCCAAGGTAACATGCTATGTCCTCATCCTTACCAAAAAGTCCTAAATCCAGTCACAAATATCACTTGATACCCCGTATGATCATACTTTTGACAACAAGTGTAGTTGGGGTACTGCTTTTCAGAAATCAAGAAATACTGCATCTACCTGACTGCCTTGATCCAAAACTTTTAATATGTCATGTGAGAAAAGTGTGAGCTGGGTTTCACAAGATCAGTGTGTTTGGAACCATCAAGATACCTCATTATGTTTGAACTCAGAGTCTTTGTAAGATCCTACAGCAAATCAATGGCAAGAATACTGAAAGTTAGTTTTGTCGATCACTTCTACTATCCTTCATGGAGACAGTTGTGACCTGTGCTTTTTTCCCAGAGCTGGACACAGTTTTTTGTTTGAGGCATCATTGATACATTATAGTCAGAAGAGTGGCTAACTCAGTCACAAATTCTGTATAGAATCTGACACGGATTCCATCTGGCACAGGAGATTTGTGCAATTTTAACGATTTCAGCAGTTTCTCAACTCCACTGACACTAATACTAATTTCATTCATCTTTTCGGAGGTATGAGGATTAAATTGGGGCAATTCTCCTTGGTTTTCCATTGTAAAGGAACATTTGAAAATGGAGTTAAGCATTTCAGCTTTTGATTTGCTAGCCTCAATTTCAATTCCTGTCATTCACTAGGGACTGGACACTATCTTTGGTGCCACTACGAGTCTTTACATACGACCAGAATTTCACTGGGTTTTGTGAAAGATCATTTGACAATATTCTGATATGGTACTCACTGAAGGCATTACGGATTGCTTTCTTGACAGTAAAAAACATTTCATTCAGCATCTCTCTATCGCCTCCCATGAATTATGGATCTCGCTGTCAGTGGAGTGGCTTGCGTGCCTCAGTGATATAGATAGCCGTACTGTAGTTACAACCACAATGGAGAGGAATCTTTTGAGAGGACAGACAAACGTGGTTCCTGAAGGAGGTTAGCAGCCTTTTCACTAGATGCATGGGCAATAATCTGGATGATTGACTGATCTGACCTTGTATATCAACCAAAATGCCCTTGCTGTGCTGGTACTACGAACGGTTGAAATAAAGGGGAAACTACAGCCGTAATTTTTCCCAAGCACATGCAGCTCTATTGTATCATTAAGTGGTGATGGTGTCCTCTTGGGTAAAATATTCCGGAGATAAAATAGTCCTCCATTCAGATCTCCGGGCGGGGACGACTCAGGAGAATGTCGCCATCAAGAGAAACAAAACTGGCATTCTACTGATCGGAGCAGGCAAGTAGATTAGGAAATTTAAAAAGTGAACTGAATAGATTGAAGTTACATATAGTGGGGATTAGCAAAGTTCGGTGGCAGGAAGAACAGGATTTCTGGTCAGGTGAAAAAGGAGTTATTAAAAAAAATTAAAGAGGAGTAATGCATTAGTGGGTTTAAAAATGCACCACTGTAGCATAAGTTTACATGCCAAGTAGCTCTCCAGGTGATGAAGAGATTTAAATTGAGGCAAAAGAAATTATCCAGACAGTGAAAGGAGACAAAAATGTAATTGGGATAGGGGACTGGAATTCAATAGTAGAAAAATGACAAGAAGGAAAAATAGTAGGTGAATATGGACTGGGGGGGAACGGAATGAAAGAGGAAGCCACTTGGCAGAATTTTGTAAAGAGCAAACTTTAATCATCAGTAACACTTGGTGTAAGAATCATAAAAGAAGGCTGCACACATGGAAGAGATCAGTGGACACCAAAAGGTTTCAGATTTATTAAATAATGGTTGGGCAGATATTTGGGAACTAGATTCTAAATTTTAAGACCTTCCAAGGGGCAGATGTAGACCACAACAGTAGATTACAACAGAAGAAATTGGAAAAAAGGTAGGAACTTAAGGAGATGGGACCTGGATAAGTTGAAAAGACCAGAGGTTGCTGAGAGCCTCAGAGGGAGCATGACTAGAACATGAGAAAATAATACAGCAGAAGAAAATGGGTAGCTTTAAGAGATGAAATAGTGAAGGCAGCAGATGATCAAATAAGTAAAAAGATGAGGCCAATTAGGAATCCTTGGACAGCACAAGAGATATTGGATTTAACTGATCAAAGAAAAAAATTAAAAATACACCAAAAGGTGAATGGCTAGAGGACAAATGTAAGGATTTAGAAGAATATTTCACTTGGGGAAAGACAGACACCATCCACAGGAAAATTAAGGAGGCCTTTGGGGAAAAGAGAAGCAACTGTATGAATATCAAGAGCTCAGAAGGTAAACCACTCCTAAGCAAAGAAAGGAAAGTTGAACAGTGGAAGGTGGAAGTAGTATATAAAGGATCTATACAAGACACACAAACTTGAAAGCAATATTATAGAAAGGGAAGTGGACATTGATCAAGAAGAGTGGGAGGTATGATACTGCGAGAAGAATCTGACAGAGCTGTGGAAGATCTAAGTCAAACCAAGGTGCCGGGAGTAGACGACATTCCGTCAGAACTACTGCTAGTCTTGGGAAAGCCAGCCATGACACAGTTCTTCCACCTGGTGTGCAGGATGTATGAGACAGTTGAAATACCCTCAGAATTCAAGAAAAATGTGGCAGTTCCAATTCCAAATAAAGCTATTGCTGATAGGTGTGAAAATGGTCAAACTATCAGTTTAATAAGTTATTGCTGTAAAATACTAACATGAATTTCTTTGCAGAAGAAGAATGGGAAAACTGGTAGGTACAGACCTTGGGGAAGATCAGTTTGCATTCAGGAGAAATGTAGGAACATGCTAGGTAATACTGACTCTATGACTTATCTCAAAAGGCAGGTTAAGGAAAGGCAAACCTATGTTTATGGCATTTGCATACTTAGAGAAAGCTTTTGACAATGTTGACTGTAATACTCTCTTTCAAATTCTGAAGGTGGGAGGGACCAAATTCAGGGAGTGAAAGGCTATTTACAATTTGTACAGAAAGCAGATAGCAGTTATAAGAGTCGAAGGGCATGAAAGGGAAGCAGTGGTTGAGAAGGGATTGAGACAGGGTTGTAGCCTATACCTGATGTTATTCCATCTGTGTACTGAGCAAGCAGTGAAGGAGATAAATGAAAAATTTCGAGTAGGAATTAAAATCCACGGAGAAGGAATATAAACTTTGAGGTTTGCAGATGACATTGAAATTCTATCAGAGACAGCAGAGGACTTGGAAGAGCAGTTGAATGGAATTGACAGTGTCTTGAAAGGAGCATATAAGATGAACATCAACAAAAGCAAGATGATAATGGAATGCAGTCGAATTAAATCATGTGATGCTGAGGGAATTAGATTAGGAAATGACACACTTAAAGTAGTAGGTAAGTTTTGCTATTAGGGGAGCAAAATAACTGATGATGACAAACAGAGAGGATTTAAAATGTAGACTGGCAATGGCAAGGAAGGAGTTTCTGAAGAAGAGAATCTGTTAACATCGAGTATAGATTTAAGGGTCAGGAAGTCTTTTCTGAAAGTATTTGTATAGAGTATAGAGTTTTAGTTACTGTAATCGTAAATTCAGCAGATTGTAGTGCAGTCGTTAGGCATTTGTACAGGTTAGTTGATACATTCTTTGCGTGTTCCGCTTGCGTTATCTAGGCACGGACTCGTGTTTCGGTAACTGTTGTTAAACATCGATTAGAATGGACAGGGACTGCGATTGCTGTGTTCGGATGAGGGCTGACTTGGCATCCCTTCGCTCACAGCTGCAAACGGCGCTGACTTCGGTCGCGCAGCTTGAGGCTGTTGCCAATGGGCACCACTGTGGGGAGCCGGATTCGGGTATCACGGGGATGTCAACCTCGTCCCGTCTGTCCCCAGATCGGTCTGCCGCTATGGTTGCCCCAGTTGCTGCCCGCAGTGGGGCTGAGCCCTCGCCTGTGGTTGATTGGGAGGTCGTTCCAAGGCGTGGCAGGCAGCGAAAGGCGTCCCCGGAGGCTGATCAGAAAGCCTCCCCGGCGCGTCTGACAAACAGGTTTCAGGCACTGTCTCTGGCTGAGCCAGATGCAGCTGCCTGCCCTGTTTCAGAGGATCATTCTCAGCCTTCAAGGTCCGGGCAATCGCAGAGGGTGGGCTTACTGGAAGTTGGGAGCTCCAATGTTAGGCGCGTAATGGGGCCCCTTAGGGATACGGCGGCTAAGGAGGGGAAGAAATCCAGTGTGCACTCCGTGTGCATTCCGGGAGGAGTCATTCCTGATGTGGAAAGGGTCCTTCCGGATGCCATGAAGAGCACAGGGTGCAGCCAGCTGCAGGTGGTGGCACATGTCGGCACTAATGACGTGTGTCGCTTTGGATCTGAGGAAATTCTCTCTGGATTCCGGCGGCTATCTGATTTGGTGAAGGCTGCCGGTCTTGCTTACGAGATGAAGGCAGAGCTCACCATCTGCAGCATCGTTGACAGAACCGACTGCGGACCTTTGGTGCAGAGCCGGGTGGAGGGTCTGAATCAGAGGCTCAGACGGTTTTGCGACCGTATTGGCTGCAGATTCCTTGACTTGCGCCATAGGGTGGTGGGGTTTCGGGTTCCGCTGAATAGGTCAGGAGTTCACTACACTCAGCTGGCGGCTACACGGGTAGCGGAGGATGTGTGGCGTGGACTGGGCGGTTTTTTAGGTTAGAAGGCCTCGGGAAAGTGCGGGATGGGCTGCAATGTCAAAGGGTGCTTGGCAATTACAGGACGTGCTTGGATCAAGGAACAGTCAGAATTATAGTTGTAAATTGTTGTAGTTGCGCTGGAAAAGTCCCTGAGCTTCAAGCGCTAATAGAAAGCACAGAAGCTGATATCGTTATAGGTACAGAAAGCTGGCTAAAGCCTGAAATAAGTTCTGCAGAAATTTTTACGAAGTCTCAGACGGTGTTCAGGAAAGATAGATTAGGCAGAATTGGTGGTGGAGTGTTTGTGTCTGTCAGTAGTGGTTTATCTTGTAGTGAAGTTGAAGTAGATACTCCGTGCGAATTGGTGTGGGTGGAGGTTATACTTAACAGCCGAATTAAGTTAATAATTGGCTCCTTCTACTGACCCCCAGACTCCGATGATACAGTTGCGGAACAGTTCAGAGAAAGTTTGAGTCTCGTAACAAATAAATACCCCACTCATACGGTTATAGTTGGTGGGGACTTCAACCTACCCTCGGTGATGTTGGCAAAAATACTTGTTCAAAACCGGTGGTAGGCACAAAACGTCTTCCGAGATTGTCCTAAATGCATTCTCCGAAAATTATTTCGAGCAGTTAGTCCACGAACCCACGCGAATTGTAAATGGTTGCGAAAACACACTTGACCTCTTGGCCACAAACAATCCAGAGCTGATAGAGAGCATCATGACTGATACAGGGATTAGTGATCACAAGGTCATTGTAGCTAGGCTCAATACCATTTCTTCCAAACCCATCAGAAACAAACGCAAAATAATTTTATTTAAAAAAGCGGATAAAGTGCCACTAGAAGCCTTCCTAAAAGACAATTTCCATTCCTTCCGCACTGACTATGCGAATGTAGATGAGATGTGGCTCAAATTCAAAGATATAGTAGCAGCAGCAATTGAGAGATTCATACCTCATAAATTGGTAAGAGATGGAACGGATCCCCCGTGGTACACAAAAAAGGTCCGAACGCTGTTGCAGAGGCAACGGAAAAAGCATGCGAAGTTCAGAAGAACGCGAAATCCCGAAGATGGGCTAAAAATTACAGACGCGCGAAATTTGGCACGTACTTCGATGCGAGATGCCTTTAATAGGTTCCACAACGAAACATTGTCTCGAAATTTGGTAGAAAATCCGAAGAAATTCTGGTCGTATGTAAAATACACAAGCGGCAAGACGCAGTCAATACCTTCGCTGCGCAGTGCTGATGGTACTGTTATCGACGACTGCGCCGCTAAAGCGGAGTTATTGAACGCAGTTTTCCGAAATTCCTTCACCAGGGAAGACTAATGGAATATTCCAGAATTTGAAACACGAACATCTGCTAGCATGAGTTTCTTAGAAGTAGATACCTTAGGGGTTGCGAAGCAACTCAAATCGCCTAATACGGGCAAGTCTTCAGGTCCAGATTGTATACCGATTAGGTTCCTTTCAGATTACGCTGATACTATAGCTCCCTACTTAGCACTCATATACAACCGCTCGCTCACCGATAGATCTGTACCTACAGATTGGAAAATTGCGCAGGTCACACCAGTGTTTAAGAAGGGTAGTAGGAGTAATCCATTTAACTACAGACCTATATCATTGACGTCGGTTTGCAGTAGGGTTTTGGAGCATGTACTGTATTCAAACATTATGAACCACCTCGAAGGGAACGATCTATTGACACGTAATCAGCATGGCTTCAGAAAACATCGCTCTTGTGCAACGCAGCTAGCTCTTTATTCGCACGAAGTAATGGCCGCTATCGACAGGGGATCTCAAGTTGATTCCGTATTTCTAGATTTCTGGAAAGCTTTTGACACCGTTCCTCACAAGCGACTTCTAATCAAGCTGCGGAGCTATGGGATATCGTCTCAGTTGTGCGACTGGATTCGTGATTTCCTGTCAGGAAGGTCGCAGTTCGTAGTAATAGACGGCAAATCATTGAGTAAAACTGAAGTGATATCAGGTGTTCCCCAGGGAAGCGTCCTGGGACCTCTACTGTTCCTGATCTATATAAATGACCTGGGTGACAATCTGAGCAGTTCTCTTAGACTGTTCGCAGATGATGCTGTAATTTACCGTCTAGTAAGGTCATCCGAAGACCAGTATCAGCTGCAAAGCGATTTAGAAAAGATTGCTGTATGGTGTGTCAGGTGGCAGTTGACGCTAAATAACGAAAAGTGTGAGATGATCCACATGAGTTCCAAAAGAAATCTGTTGGAATTCGATTACTCGATAAATAGTACAATTCTCAAGGCTGTCAATTCAACTAAGTACCTGGGTGTGAAAATTACGAACAACTTCAGTTGGAAGGACCACATAGATAATATTGTCGGGAAGGCGAGCCAAAGGTTGCGTTTCATTGGCAGGACACTTAGCAGATGCAACAAGCCCACTAAAGAGACAGCTTACACTACACTCGTTCGTCCTCTGTTAGAATATTGCTGCGCGGTGTGGGATCCTTACCAGGTGGGATTGACGGAGGACATCGAAAGGGTGCAAAAAAGGGCAGCTCGTTTTGTATTATCGCGTTATAGGGGAGAGAGTGTGGCAGATATGGTAAGCGAGTTGGGATGGAAGTCATTACAGCATAGACGTTTTTCGTCGCGGCGAGACCTTCTTACGAAATTTCAGTCACCAACTTTCTCTTCCGAATGCGAAAATATTTTGTTGAGCCCAACCTACATAGGTAGGAATGATCATCAAAATAAAATAAGAGAAATCAGAGCTCGAACAGAAAGGTTTAGGTGTTCGTTTTTCCCGCTCGCTGTTCGGGAGTGGAATAGTAGAGAGATAGTATGATTGTGGTTCGATGAACCCTCTGCCAAGCACTTAAATGTGAATTGCAGAGTAGTCATGTAGATGTAGATGTAGATGAGTATAGCCATGTACAGATGTCATACATGGACGATACACGGTTTAGATAGAAAGAGAATAGAAACTTTCGAAATATTGTGCTACAGAAGAATTCTGAAGATTAGATACGTCGATCATGTAACTAAAGAGGACAGAAGAATTTGAAGATTAGATGGGTCAATCATGTAACTAATGAGGAAGTACTGAACAGAATTGGAGAGACTTCAAGGGATTGCCAATTAAGTATTTGAGGGAAGTTTGGGGGATAAAAATTGCAGAGGAAGACCAAGAGATGAATACAGAGGGTAGCATGGAGAGCTGCATCAAATCAGTCTTCAGACGGAAGACCACAACTACCAACACAACACCAACACTATCTGTAGCCCTACACTGTTTTCACGTATTATACAGTAATTTCTGTTTCTTTAGAAGTTCTTTACAGTGACTAAGGAGGTTCCCTCCCCTTATGAACTGTTCTATACAATGCATGGTCCAGTATTCTTTTAAACCTGAGTCATAGTTCCTCTTCACGATCCTTCCCTGTGCTGAAAGTTACAAGTTCCTCACTGAGATATGACACTTACAAATTTTGTCTAGTTTGCTGAACATTAATACCTTTTTGTTTGTTTTAGTTGTCCTTTGTACTTTGGTAATCATTGCTGCCACAACCATGTCATGGCCAGTGATACAAGTTTCGATATGGACATCCTCAAAGAGGTCAGGTCTATTTGCTACTATTAGATACAATAAATTTCCATCATGAGTGGCGATCCTAGCTATCTGTTTGAGATAGTTCTCAGGGAAGGCATTTAGTAATGTCTGACAGGATGTCTCATGCACCACTAACAAAATTTAAAATTACGCAATTGATAGTTGGATGATTGAAGCCTCCTCCAATGATTACACTAAGATTTGGGAGCTTGCTTACAAGTGGAAGGAGTTTCTCTCTATAAGTTTTCGGTTACATCAGGAGATGAGTCTGGTGGGCGATAGAAGGATCCAATTATCATTTTATGCTATCCCTGATACTTAGTCATTCCCAAACAGTCTCACATATGGCTGCAATTTCTATCTCAATGGATTTGAGTTTCTTGTATATTGCGACAAATACACTACACCCATTTCCCATTAGCCTATTGTTTTAGTATGTTCTTAAAATTTCGCCAAAAATCTCATTACTATTAATTTCAGGTTTCAAGCAGCTTTCTGTACCTAGAATTATGCAGGCTTCAATGCTTTTCAGGAGTGTTTTGGATTCTGGCACTTCGTTGTGAATGCTTTGGCAGTTAACCGCTATGATTTTAATACTCTCACCAGTGGGAGAAATTTCTTTATATCTTTCACTGATACTTCTGGGATTCCTGTGGCTATTACAATCTGAAATGTAAGGAGAGTCACCTAATCTAAAAAACTATTGTTGCACCACACACACAGTCGGCTACCTGAGTAGCAGCCTCTGATATGCACTGCACACCTGACCCATTTAGCAGGACACTATAGTTCTCAATCATATGGTGCAAGTTCATTAAGTCACAACTTGGCTTGTCACAGAACCTTCAAAGTATCTGGTTCAGCCCTTCCATTCAACTCAGAACCAAAGGGCCATGTTCAGTTCCGGGGACAGTGCTGAAAATTGTGAGCTTCACCGAAAAAGTGGCAGAGTGGTTATTAAGGTGGATGAGGAATGGGGTGGTGGGTTTGGAACCTGAAAGATGTTGGGACCATACTTCTCCAGGTCCCTTCCTAAGAACACCAACCTTTTGGCAGAAGGAAGGGCAATTATATACTGCCTGGAAACAGATCCTGACCTAATCATCCTATATGCAGACAAAGGCTCAACTAATGTCATTAACACTCTCAGAAACTGCCTGGTGAGAAGAAACCTATCTTCCCTCCGAAAACCCCAGACACCTGATATTGTTCAGTTTCATTGATGTTATCTTTATGATCTGGACTAAAGGCAAGGACACCCTAAATTCATTTCTTCACAACCTCAACACCTTCTTACACATCCATATCACTTGTTCCTCCTCAGCACTGTGTGCGACCTTCATTAACATTGACCACCTCACCTCTGATGGCTCCACTCACAACTCTGCCCACATCAAACCCACCAAATTATGAACAGTACCAGCATTTTGACAGCTGCCATCCCTCCCACCCAAAAAGTTCCTCCCATACTGCCTGGTCACCCATGATGGCCTATCTGCAGCGACGAAAGCTGCAGCCCCCCCCCCCCCCCCCCCCAAACCAGTATGCTGAAGGCCTCACGAAGTCCTCCACAGACATGCATTATCCTCCAAGACCTAGTCCAAAAATGGACTTCTCATGCCATATCCCACCCACCCCCAATCATACCACCACCTACAAGAACCAGCTACAAAGGGGTGTCCCTTCGTCAGCCAGTACCACCCCAGATTGGAACAGCTGATACACACCCTTCAACATAGCTTCAGTTATCTATCATCATGCCCTGAAATTAAGGGCCTCCTACCCAAGAAGTTTCCTACCCCTTCTGAAGTAGTTTTCCATCACCTACCCCTCCTGAAACGGTTTTCCATCGCCTATCCAATGTCCAGATCTATCCCTATACCACTCTCAATCCCAGCCCCTTGCTACAGGGATCGTATACCTGTGAAAGACTCAGATGCAAAATCTGCCCAATCCCCCCACCCAGCACTTTTTATTGCAATTTTATCACAGGCTCATCCTACCCCATCAGGGGCCAGGCCACCTGAAAAAGCACTGATGCATATACCAGCTCTGCTGCAATCATTGCTCAGCTTTTTATATTTGTACGACCACCAGCCATATGTCCACCAGGATGAATGATCAAAAAATTATGGTCATGAGCGAAAGGGACCACTCTGTGGCACAACATGCAGCTGAATGTAACATGTTCGATTTTAATAAATGCTTCACAACTCAAGCCACCTCGATTCCCACTTCCACCACCAACTTTTCTGAACTCCACATATGGGAGTTATCCTTAAAACACATTCTCCATACCTGAAATCATCCCAGCCTCAACCTACAGAAACCTCTTGTCCCCACATAATACATCGCCTCTGTCCTGTCCTGTCACGTCATGTCCTCACTATTCACTTCCCCTCACCCTCATTGTGCGCCGGTCTCTGCAGACACACCCATTGGTCTTACCCCCGTTCTCTGCTTCTCTCCTTTCTGCTCCCGCTTCTGCCCCCCCCCCCCCCACCCTCTCTCTCCCACCCTCACAGTCTTCTGACACTGTGCTTGGCAGACCTGTCTAGCAACCTCCAGTCCCTGCATGCTCTGCCAGGCAGCTCTGGTTCCTCTTCCCTCATCATTACCCTACTATCCCTCCTCCTCCTCCAGATTGTTGCTCCGTGCAACATGTTTTAGTGAAGTTCTGACCAGAAATAGTGGTAGTGTGTGATGTGCATTTGTTTGTGTGAATGCATGTGTGTGTGCCTTTTCTGAAGAAGGCTTTGGCTGTAAGCTAATCGTAACAGTCTTTTCACGATGACTGTCCATAACTGACAGTGTCATCCTTACAGTGAGTTGCTGTCTATCCTTTTCATAATACTGCTGACATTGTAACTTGGACCTTCCTGTAATTGCTAATAAGGACTCCAAATGGTGCAACAGTAATTGTGTGCAGTTTCATTTACATTTGTACAAAAGTTTTCAAGACAGTGAGAGAACTCTGCCAGTTGCTTTCTATTTACTTTTTCAATAAATTAACTGGCATCACCACACCTGCTTTTGGATGTTCTAATCACACAATAATTGCAGTTTATTGTCTTGCTTTTGTCAAAGACACTGTCATATTGTCAAATGACTCAAACAGCTATGATCAAAATTGATCTGCTAAAAGAAATTGTTGAATGAGCGCGAGTGAGGAGGAAGGGGGGGGATCTGTTGGGGGAAAGTTCACTTTCTGACTGTCCTTTTGCTGTGCCTATCTGTGACTCAGCATCTCTGATATATGGTGAGCGGCAACTATCCTTTCCATAACATTCTAACATTCCATCCTGGATTTTTTATTGTTTGAAAAGGTAAATATAAATTTTTTGGGTTACTATAAAAATAATGCAAATCTGGCAATGTAACACTAATCATACTTCCAAAAACTAGAACAGTGTTTACTTACTTTTGTCTATTGGTAGTTGTACACACTTCACATTTTTTTAAGTTAAGTACTGGCTGGTAAGACAGCTATTGTTTGCAGTGATTAGGTTTCTTAACTGAGTTACCAGCCAATATGTACATTCAAAAGGGGAATAGGAGGGATAGTATGGTGGGGATGGCTGGGACAGTGAAGTGCTGGAGGTTAGGTGGCAGGCAGGGGAGAGGTGGTTTGGACGGGTGGAGGGGGGGGGGGAGGGGAGTAGCGGAAAAAGAAAGAAATAAATAATATAAAATAATAAAACAAAATAAATAATAAAAAAGACTGGGTGTGGTGGTGGAATGATGGCTGTGTAGTGCTGGAATGGTAGCAGGGAAGGGGCTGGATGGGTGACTGTGGGGGTTACATAACCCTCCTGGCCTCAGCCTTCGTTAGTCGCTGTCCCCACCCTTCTCTGCTCCCATTCCAGCACTACACAGCCATCATTCCACTACCACACCCAGTCTTTTTTATTATTATTTTTATTTATTATCTCCTTTTCTGCTACATCCCCCCCCCCCCCCGTCCTCACCTCTCCCCTGCCCTCCAACACTTCACTATCCCTGCCATCCCCACCATACTATCCCCCCCCACTCCCTGCTCCAGCCTCCTCTTTCACCCCACCCACTCTCTATTCCCACCATGCACTGCAAGTGTGTGTGTGTGTGTGTGTGTGTGTGTGTGTGTGTGTGTGTGTGTTTTTCCCTTTTCTGAAGAAGGCTTTGGCTGAAAACTCAATGCTTAAGGTCTTTTTCTTGTGCCTGTCTGCAACTCAGTGTGTGATGTTCATGGTGAGTAGCTGTCTATCCTTTTCTTAATATTGTAAAAAATAAAATAAAGTTTTATTTCTAGATAATGGATAGTATTATTAGTTTGTATAACTTTTCATTTAGCAAAATGGGATTTCTTGTGACTGCATTACATTTTAATCATTTTCTAATGACCGAAAACAGAAACATTTTATATTTCTACAAAATTATGATTCAATATTTGTTAATTTAAATTTCCATTTTAAATAAATACAGAATTTCAATAAAAGTTAACTAATCATACAACTAGTGAGACTGAACTATCAATTTTATTAATACAATCTTATTAAGCTATACATTTACTTACTGATGACTGTGTTGATAATTTTATGTTCTGTTAAAGCTTTAATCATGCCTGCGTTGTCAGCGATGTTACAAGGTAAAATTAGGCTACAAAGACTGCAGCCCTTGGTTGCGAAAATGACGTCTTTTTGAACTAGGTTTCGGCCCCTTCTAAGAGTACCTTCATCAGAACATTTAAAACTGGCATGTCACGCATAAAATAACTATGAAGCGATAACCCTTTAACACCTGATGCTACCGCAGCTGGGCATGTGGTGCAGCTCTTAGTGGCCTGCCTCTATGTATTCTATTTTAATATTTTGTGACTAAAGCATTATATCTTCCTAGTTATTTTATACATAACATGCCATTTCTAAATGTTTTATTTCTGATGAAGGCACTCTTAGAAGTGGCTGAAACCTAGGACAAAAAGACTTCATTTTTTGCAACCGAGGGCTGCAATTGTTTTAATTGTGTGTGTTGTACTTAACAGCATCTAATTTAATTTTATAGGGCAGCTTTTTTCAAGAATTGTGACTTACTGCTTTCAGAAATTGATGCCAGGGCACTGAAATTAAAGCCCAACAAGTACGAAGAAAATCAAAGGTGGCCAGTCTGTTAAGGTCCTGTAGTCATTATTTTGAGATAACTCACCAAATGTCATAAATTAATACTGCAGATGATACAAGGTCTTAAATGAGCAATGCATATGAGGCATTTCTTGAAAAACTGCTTTTCTCATAGCAAATGACTGTCCCCCATATTGTGGTTGGTGGCATTATCTTGAACAGTACATGTCTTATGTGATGCATTCCCACTGCAGTTTATCACAGTTTACAGCACATAATGTGTTATCAAAGATGGAGCACTATTAATTACAAGAACTCTCATGCATGCACTTTCAGTACAGCAGAATTTAGTGCATTATCCCAATCAGAAGTAGTTTATGACATTGCATAGAAACTCACAACATACTGGTTCATTCATTTCTCTGGGGGCTGATCAGTATTCTTACAAATAATTGTTCATACTGCAGAATCTTGAGAGATTATGTTGGACCACGTTGTAGAAGAGTCGTCAATAAGCACCTGTCAACTAGTCAATGCAACACATTTCAAAGAACACAGTGTGGAAATTACTGGTGAAGCAGGAATTACACCCCTGCCATACACAATTCGTGCAAACAATGGTGCAAAACAACAATGAACTCCGATTTCATCTCTGTCAATGAATTACTGAGTTTCATTGTAATGCATGGATTTAGTCTCTGGTCTTCACTTTGAACAGTTTCAAAATAGGTCACTGTGTGTAAGTGACATCAGCTGATGTACAAGAATGTGTAATTGGTTGTGAAAAACTTTGTTTCAATGTGACATGCAGATGCCATCGAGTGAATTACTAAATAAAGCTGGTGCAAGAGGGGTGCCATTATAGACAATGGAGGTTCATCCATTTTATCTTTCAATGAAAATCATTACTAGGAAATCCGTGCTACTTGACACACCAAGGTGTGGTGGTTAGTGTTTAACGTCCCGTCGACAATGAGGTCATTAGAGACGGAGTGCAAGCTCGGCTTAGGGAAGGATTGAGAAGGAAATCGGCCGTGCCCTTTCAAAGGAACCATCCCAGCAGACACACGAAGGGTAAATGCTAAAATAAAGTAGGCCCACCAATCTTACATAAAATTATGACTTGCAAATTTATGATAGTGGGAATCTGGGTTTGTTCTCGCATTTTTTAAATTTTGGTTTAAATAATCCTAACTGTTGGCATGTGATGTGGTAGTCCTTTTGTAGTAACAAATACTTCAACCATTGTTTGTAGGAATAAGGTAATAGACGAATATCCAAAATACATTGAGTATTCCAGCAAACGTTTTGTACAAACTACAACAGCACTCATGGTACCTGACACAAAATATCAGTGACTACATTTAACACTATGGATGGGGCCTATTAGAAAGGAAGCTTCCGAAAAGTAATCGGAGGAAAATTCATTGGCGAAAACCACACAAGCATAAAAAAAAGTTCTGAATCCTTTCAATTTCAATGACTATAGGGAAAGCACCACTAACTCATTAAAGGAATAGTGTAGGTACAAACCTGTTTAGTTCGCAATGCACACTCTTTGAAATCTTCAATTAATGTCTTGCACTTCTCCTTTCCCCTCTCAACACCATAAGCCTCCAAACAATCCATCATTTTCATTTCAAACCCGGCACATCGTGAATAGTGTTGATGGTTGACCATACAGCCCGTAAGGTCAGTAAATGGCAGTCGGAAGAAAGGACCGAGGGACATTTTCCCTTCTGTTACTCTATTCAACAGACCTAAAACAGAAAAATATATTCTGCGGCCTCTTACTTCCACGAAAGCCAAATCTGTATGAGAACCCCAATCAATGCGAAAGTTGTTGTATCCTTTTTCATGATCCTTTAGATCGAACAATGACCTGGTTACAGTATCAGTTTATGGTATCTGACACTGAATACATATGGTATTATTGTAAGTGAAGCATTATGACGGTTATGCACAAACCGGAATGAAAAAAAATTAAAAGAATTATGCTTAATACTTATTGTGTGAATTTGATGTAGGTAATATTTTTTCACTTGCGTTGACTGTTCCGACGGTTCGTAGCGAATTTTAAACGTTATTAATGGAAAAAATACATTTGTGTAGTATTATACCGTAATTCATTACATTAGTGTCTTGTTTTTTTTCGTTCGTAGTAATTGTATCACTTTAGAAAAGCGTCTAGGTATATGCAAATAGTAACACGATTCCCCCTGTTCAGCTTATTAATGCACAGTAGAATAATAATACGATATACACAAATTCAAATCATACCATATAATTATTCCCACTTTCAACAAACTTTTTATTTTGTCGTTCGTCTGCACTTCTAAGCAGCTCATCAGACTACGGCTATTAAATAAATACTCTGATCAAAGTTCATAACCCATTCCTACGGAATAATTTTTCATGCGTGTCATGCAGCGTAGTTGGATGAAGATTTCTTTAGTTTCTAGATTCTGACTCTTTAAGAGAATTACTGTTTATATTCATGAATTGCAGTGCATTGTTAAGAGGACCTTTTGAATGGCTTGGTTGCCCCATTATCAGAGAACGGTAAGTACAAAAGGGCTCAATTGGTCAATTCACCAAAATGGAGAAAGAATTCTCACTCGAAGCTGGGAAACAGAAGAAAGGTACACTATTTCGACACTAAAAACTAACTAGACCATTCTAATTAGTAGCATTTATTGTAAGATCAAAATATTCTGTAATTACGTAAAGATGCTAGAAAGAATCGTAGTATAAAAGACAGAAACTATCTGTTGCTTATACGAAGTACACAGTGTTAAAAATACTACTACAATGAAAAACATTTTGCTTAGCTGATAGTAGCATGGAGTTCAGAGACTCTTATGACATCTTAATATTCACGAGGCGAGCTTGGAATGAAAAGCACATTTTGGTAGGAAAATAAAAATTGAGAATATCCTCAACAAAGAAACCGAATGTGAATGAAAAATATTCACAGTGCGCAAGCTGAATACGCTTCGTCCACTGCTAAACAAAACGTCTCAATTCCACAATTTAAGTATACAGTGAGTTTAGCGTATTGTCTCATGGTGCTGAAACAAAAAAAAAATCATTATTCTCTTAAAGTGTAAAATCAAGGCCTAATTTGTGTGAATTATTTCCTGTGATTCATTCAAAACAAACAATAAAATATAATTATCACATAATCCATTCATAATATTTTTCTTTTTAAATCTCAGTTCATTATAGAATTGTCAGGGCTGTGGAACAAGCTATTCACTTAGAAAAAAAATCTACAAACGAACATGGAAAAAATAGCAAACACGTTTTTCTGTAAAGGTTTTTGCAGCGATCAGATAGTAAAATCAAAGAAAGAGGCATTAGAGTGAACGATTTTAAAAAAAATGCATGATTGAATATGTCAGATTTTTCTTTGTTCTCTTCTATTTCAGCTCAAAATGGGCCCCTTCACTGACTGTATAGAAAATTTAGATTCACTATTTTACAGAACTGAAAAATTTCCTTATCTTTCAGCAAAAATCTTGTAATAATGTTTCATCAGATAGGCTGTTACAGGTGTCATGCATACTTCGTCTTACAAATGTATCAGTTGATATTAATCTTTGCCTGTCGCTTTTTCCATAGTCTCTTCCACCCTGCAAATACAACTGTATCAGTTTACTTAGCATTTCGCAAAAATCATCGATATCTCTCCCTTTGATAACAATGCCTACAAGATTACGACTGATCGCCACAAAGAGGTCCAACATATTTCTTTTGATTAGAGGCTGTCGTACCAGCTGTTTCAGTACCAAGGAAGATGATAGAGTGAATTTACTTTCGGGAAGAAGGTGGTTCACCATCCGATCTCACAACTATTTTCGTTTAACGATTCGATTAAGAGAAATGTTGGGATGGTTTCTTCTATACCCTTTTCCTTTCCAAGTCTGTGCTCCATTTTTATCATATTCAAAATGAGTTATTAAAATACAATCATTATTCCCTCCTTAATTATTCATGACAGAACTGTAGCAAATATTTTGTTAGATTTCGTAAGATTATTCATCTGTGCCATGAGCAGTAAACATGTAACTGTCCAACTTAACAATCAATAACTAAAAATACTTCCGCACTTAAGTGTAATATGTCTCCTCCACCAAGCTCAAAGCCTCCTGAAAGCTTCTACAGCTGTTGAAGACATGCAATGCCTGATAGAATGTTCAATTTCCAATATGACTCTATCCTGACCATTTTATTTGGTCCCAAAGAGTTCACAATCTAATTTTTTTCCTGTATCTAATACTTATACTGACAGCTGTAAAAAGTTTTCCTCCTGGAAAATGTAGCCTCTGTTATCTATATATGTTCTATGTACTGTTACTAATTTTCGAATTTTTTCCGTGAGCTTTCATGGCGGATCGAATAGTCCATCAATTATTGGGCATGCACCTTTTTAATCTATGACTAACGCTCTTGTTATCAACAGTGTTAACTCTGCTGTATGTACATTTTCTCCACAGCAAGCGTCTCACCTTGAGAAGGGCTGAAAATTTTTCAGCAAAAAAAGAGAACATAAATTAAAAATATTTTTGAATTTTCTACCACAGATTTTAACCAACTGCTAGAACTGCCATAATCCTGGAGGGAGATGACTTCTGAGCTTTTGTTGCAAATGCTTGCTCAGTTAACAATTTAATTCTAAATTCTACCTTTTCTATACATGGTTAGAAACCTAATTTTGCGAATAGACAAGTGTTTATTTGAAACCTACAAAAAAATTTCCACATATATTTCACACATACTCCGCTATTTCTGGTGTGACTTATCGAGAACACTCCTGGAAGACTTCACTGTAGTATGCAGATAACAAAATCAGTCGTCATGTTGGTCGTACAAGTGACTATGACACTGGTCTAGTACCTAACGACTAGAAAAGAGGACTATGATCCATTCTGGGAACCATGTTACAGAGCAGCGATTGTGCAGAGGTATGTGAGACTAACTATTTTTGCCATTTCCATCAGTCTCTGAATAGAGCAAAGAGTGGATTTAGGTACTGTATAGTAGAAGTTGATGTAAGGAACAGCCAACAGCTGAGTACTTCCTGCATTCTAGATTGTTGTTGGAAGAAAGTTGTACCTGCATGAAGAAGTGAGATGAACAGCAATTAAGTCACTGGTGTCACAATTGGAAGTAGGGTGTTCACATCTTTATCCATCCTTTTAGGTTCAGGTTTTCTGTAATTTCCCTAAATCATTTCAGGATGCTTCCTCTGAATACGACATACCAATCATTTAGTTCACATTTGGTCATATATTGCTGTATTCCACATTCTCGATATGGAGTTAACGGCTTTTGTGTAGTTACAGAGTGCTGTCCCATGTTGCCTTAGGAGTGTCCTGTTTTGCCAAGCTTTGCGTGTTGATGTATATCTGTGTTTTGCTTCTGTTTGCACTTTATCAAGTCATTTAGTACATTTAAAGACTACATTGTGTTGCATTTTGTTTATAGGTCAATTAACAACAAACTATTGCAAATCAAGCAGCATATGCATCATTCTCTATAATTTGAGTTGAAAATGTTGTATTCAGATGATATGCAGTAGTTTACTAGAAATAATAAGTTAACATAATGTTAACAAAGGAGAAATTGAAAAGAAGTTTAATGGATTTTGGGACATGAGATGCTTAAGGTGAAGTGAAAAGAAAAACAGATTTATCTTTTTTCCTTCCCAAATTTTTAAATTGAATATGCAAAAACTTTATTTTAATGACATCCCTTGTGTGAGAACAAAATTAACAAAAAGTAAATGTTCCTTTTAATATTGTGGGATGCGTTTCTGGAATGAAGAAAGGTTGCTACATTTTGATGAAGAAGAAAACTGTTTGTCACTTTGATTTATATAGGTAATCATTCTAAACATTGCATGTGGCTTGCAATAAAAACACTAATATCTCTTGGCAAACTAAACTTTAACATGTAAATTACATTATTCAGTAGGGATATGCATAAAATCGCTTAGTTGCAACATTCTTTTCATCTGTTCAGGGAACTTACATATCATAGCGGAAAGTACCTTTTGCGATGACAGCCAGTACTCTTAATGATGCGCAGCTCACACGATAAATTACTTGATGCTTTATTCCGCTAATTTGATACGAAGTGTTTATTAGCAGACCTGGATTAATTCATTGCAGCACTCCTTGTACTAACAATTTAAATAAGGCGTGCCAGCTTCACTTTGGCTTACAAGAAAAGATTAAATTTCTCACAGCTCCATAATCAGTAATTAAATACCTGTAGCTATTTAAATACTTTCAGAAAAGTACTGTGGTTTGACAACTGGACCAGTCCACAATGTACACCGCTAACAGTTATTTTACTACCACCAGCTGACTTTTAGCGACTCAGGCTGGTAATCTCTGCAGTAACAAAACACATACACAATTCCAAGTCAGTTGGTCAAAAGACACGAGTACACAAAAACGCTACACATCAAATTTTATCAAAAGGATTAGAGTTTATTGGCTTTTATTAAGTCTCACCAATCCCATCACTTTTATCCAGAACATGCTCCAACTAGCTAATAGCTCGAAGCACCGATATGAGACTTCTTCTTATGAAGTATGTCCATGTTCACTAAAATGCAACATGCGCCAAGAAAAACCAGAAAATTATATTTTCACTATCTGAAAAGGTTCACTAACTCACTTCTACCGAAAGACAGTTACTTGACAGTACAACCATTGCTCCACAGTACCCACAACTTGACTCTTGGCGGTTGGCCAATTCTCCAATTTTGCAAGCTCCAGAGTTGTTTTTCTTGTCAGCATTTTCATCAGTGATTCAGGAGCGGTTGCAGGTAGCTCCACTGGTCGCTTCCTCTCACACTCTTAACACAAAACTACAAAGCCCTGCTGCTTCCTGATAGAGCTTATGAAAAGTTTATGCCTGATATGTGCTGGGAAACACACGCCGTCCTGGGAAGATCACTGACCCTTATGTCAGCTTCATAGGCCTCAACCACAGCCCGTTTTATCAACATCAGGTAATAGCATCCCATCATCTCCAGGCTGGAGTAGTCTACTTCTCCTGGATACTGGAAATTAACTGGTGGACATAAAACACAGTAGTCACAGGAGAGCACACAGCTGTGCCTCATCTGTGAGTTATGTGACACGCAGAAAGATCTCTAGTCGACTATAACATGTGACAATATGCAACAAACTACTTGTGACTGTTCACCTCTGTGTGTTTTCAGAGTATTAGTTTGTATGGTGTTGTGGGTACAAAACACATTCAAGAAAGTAAATAAGCAGACCAGAGAGAAATGGAAAACCATTCTAGCGGTCATAGGGGCCTGAAGTGAGGAAATCCACTGACATATCCGTCTTTGATAAGGGAAGACATCTATGGCCCAGCGTCTGGGAAAAGCGAAATTTCGAAGCTGGTCGCTTGTTTGAGTGTTACTGTCACGAGGACCTGTGGAAAGTAGTTGAATAGTAGTGAAACCATGAACAGGAGACAAAGAGTAGGTGACAAAACTGTTCACCACATGTCTTTGAATGTGGGCTCTGCTACAGATGACCCATATGTGTTGCCATGTCAACCCAATAACATCATAAGTTACAATTGCAGTGGACACACAATCGTTATGATTGCACCGCCAGTCATTGTAAATGTGTCACCTGGTCAGATGAATCACATTTGATGTTTCACCAGATCTATGGTCGTGGCTAGATACACTGTCATCCAGTCGAACATCTTCTCAAAACATGCCCCGTGTCACAGATGGAGGCCAGTGGGCACCATGTTATACTATAGAGACCATTCACCTGCGATACCATAGGATATTGCAGGGTATTGCTGTGGGGGGAGTAAATATGAATGAATTTAAACAGATGGAAATAGAGTTAGTTGTGTGGATGTGTCGAGAGTCATACTTGGCTGGCTCAGTTGATCGAGCACTTGCTCGCAAAAGGCAAAAGTCCCGAGCTCAAGTCTCAGTCTGGCACACAGTTTTAATCTGCCAGGAAGTTTCTATCAACGCACACTCTGCTGCAGAGTGAAAAGTTTATTTAGATTACTGAATGAGTCAATTACCATATCACTCAAAATGTTGGTCATTTATATCAATAAACTATCCAAACACACAGTTAAACCAGAAACTTTATTGTATAGGACCTATTCACCATACAAATAAATAAATATGAGCATATTCTTTTGCTTCTTCACTGCAAACAGGATTACAAACATTACTTATACAGCAGTCCAGCTTCGAGAACAACCATTCTCCATTATGTGGCTATAAAGCTATTAACACATACTTACACTTTCTTGCTATCTGTCTGGGTGCTCATCCTAGTTTATGGTTTCCATAATTATATCATTATGCTCGGAACATAGCCTTAACAAATATTCACGATTTAAGCGGACACTGTACTACAACTTCAAAGATAATTGTAGGTCAAAGACACCTTGCATCCCGCAAGATATTTGTTCTACAAATTTGGCAACAGAATTTGAAAAACATCAATGAATAACAAACAAAACCCATCAGTTCATGAAGCTGCGGCTAAACACCAGCACTGTGTACTAATTTACTCCACAAGCAATCGACTTCATTACACCATCATGTTAATCAAATAAAAATTTAAAGAGACTTTACACACACATAAATACACCAAAAAATTCTTCACTCTTTATGGGACTTCACGTCTTCAGGTCTCAACATAACAATATTTAACTACCTAAAACTAAAATAAAATAACATAAACTATTGAGCAAAAATAAACTTACTAAAATATTATTCCGCTAGTAATTCAATTACGCAGCCTATCAATCCAATATATCAACAGTTGAATTTCTGCTGAAAGATCGGTTTGGCCTCATTAAAGGCGTTTTTCGTTCCAGCAAAATCTTCTCTCCAACTTTCTACCCTAAATGCAAAAATATTTTGTTGAGGCCAACATACGTAGCTAGAAACGATCATCATAATAAAATAAGGGAATTCAGAGCTCACACAGAAAGATATAGGTGTTGGATTTTTTCCGCACACTGTTCGAGATTGAAATAATATTGAATTATTATGAAGGTGAATCGATGAACCCTCTGCCAGGTACTTAAGTGTCATATTCAGAGTATCCATGTAGATGACGATGTAGATGTTACTGACAAAAAGATAGCATGAAATACACTTTCTGTCATGCTATCACTTACAAGCAACCATACTCTCTCATTTGCAGTTAGAATGCTTTAAACTGTGTTTCCATAGGTGTTAATTACTTGCATGTCCATTGCCCCACCAACACTCACGAAACCAACTGATATGTCGAAACACCCAAGGTGCACTTTGTCACACCAACTTAATCCTAAGTTACGAACATTAAATGGCATTTAACTTTGTTCCACAATACTACTTCCCTCGCCACTGCCTAAGACGATCAGTGACTGCCGCTAAGTTTATCTTTCTTCATTCTGCTCTAGGCCATTCGAGTGCATAGTCATTGATTCACTTGTATGAATGCAGAGTCTTGCGGCGGAAACGTTGAATAAAATATTCTCGGGTTTCCAACTGAGTCAATTGCTTAAAACTACATGAGCTTTTGGCCAAGCACTCCTTGGCCATTGTCAAGTGTTATGACTGCCAGTGGGCTGTTGGTCCGCCCTTATATACGCTAGCTGCCGGCTGTGACGTCCCTGGTGCCCATGACTTCAGGTTGTATTCCCAAGCAGCCTTTGCAGTTCCTAAGCGAGAACGCATACACAGTTTAGTGCTGGAGAATGCGGCTTCTTTGATCGACTGTTTCGCAACAATACAGAGGTCGTTTGTGTGCTGGCTCACGGCGCTAGTGCGCTGAAACCTCTTACACACGTACGGAGCGAGCTTTGTCGACTAATCACAGCGCTCGCTGGCACGTATGCGCCCCCAGGCATCATTAAAAGTTAAACTTGCTTTGTCAGTACACTATCTATTTCATAGGTCGATTTTTGACCAGTTTATTACTTCTAACATGGATAGGTGGCTGAAGTCAGGATCATTGAAGAAGGGTGCAGTTCCTCCATCGCCTTCACAACAAGGGAAGTTTCCAGTTCAAATGAACGAGGAGGGAGGACAACCAAAGGAAGAACAATCACAAGAAGCTCCACAACTGGATTTATTATGTGAAAACGCTGTAAGTACTCCATTGGTTGCAATATCCTGTGGAAGTTGAATAACCAAGAAGTGTAAGTACAGCGTAAGCTATTAAGAAATGGGCTTTATGGAGACAAAGAAGGGTAAAGTTCAGTGTTTAATTTGTGCGCGAGTCCTTCCAAACAGTTCAATGGTTCCAGTTAAATTTCGCCACCATTTTGAAGGTACTCACCTGGATTTCCAGGCTATAGACATCGATTTTTTTCAAAAGGAAGAGTGCTGAACTGGCCGCTTCTCAGCATTGCATGAAAACTCATGCAAAAACAATTAATGAAAATTCATGAAATGCTTCTTTCTTGGTGGCAGAAACAAGCAAAGCTCTTACCATTGCAGAAAATTTCATAAAGCCGTGTGTTAATGATATTGTTTCTTGCATGCTACACGAAAAGGCATTAACGTTTGTATCTTCAGTGCTATTATCAAGCAATACTGTCAAGAGACGCATTGTTGACATATCAAATGAAGTTAAAGACACTCTTGTTTCCAGCATCGAACACAATTCATTTTCTCTGCAGATAGATGAATCCACTGATGTTGCAGGATTAGCGATTTTATTGGCTTTTGTCCATTATGAATATTCTGGATATTTTGCGGAGGACCACTACCTGCCAACACTACAGGTGCTGAAATATTCCGTCTATTGGATGATATTTTAAGGACTAGGAAGTTTAATGGTCTAATTGCATAGATGAGTGCACAGATGGTGCAAAAACTGTGACGGGTCCTACAGTCGGAGCAATAGCTAAAATAAAAGAAAACGCCAAGAACTGCACCAGTAGTCATTCTACTCTCCACAGATAAGCTTTAGCTACAAAACAAATGCCTGTTTCGTTCCAGAAAGTTTTAGGCGAATCTATTCAAATCATTAACTACATAAAATCAAGGCCGTTGAAGTCAAGACTTTTCACAATACTGTGCGAAGATATGGGATGCCTTCATTGTTCCCTTCTTCTCCACACAGAAATGAGGTGTCTCTCACGTGGGAATGCACTCTCTCGGTTGTACGAACTAAGATTGGAAGTCTTAGGTTTCCTTTTGGAGCATGACACCAAATTTGCAGACCTTATTAATGACGAAAATTGACAGTGTATACGTGCTTATTTGTCAGATACTTTCTCCAAAATAAACGAAATGAATATTTCATTCCAAGGGCAAAGTGAAACAAAGGTCACTACTATCGACAAAGTTCGAGTATTCAAGAGGAAAACCAATTTTTGGGCAGAGAATGTCGAGGAGGGGGAGGTCGAGTGTTTTCCTCTTCTCAAGGAGTTTTTGAAAAACAAAACATTGGCGCTTGGGAAGAATTTGTTTAATCAAATCCTGAAACATCTCCGAAGCTTGAGGTCATTGTTGGAGCATTATTTCCCAACAGATGAAGATGAGAAGCTGCAGAAATAATGGGTGCTTAACCCAGTCACTGTATCCAAAGAGCCAAACATTCTATCATCAAATGTATATGAGTTGTTGATAGAAATTGCCATAGACCCTTCCTTGAAATCAAGTTTTGACATTGATGGTTACTCACACTTTTGGATCTGTTCGGATAACAAGAAATAGTACCGCCTTGTTGAAAAAGTAAAACATGTACTTCTTCAAAATGGTTCAAATGGCTCTAAGTACTATGGGACTCAACATCTGAGGTCATCAGTACCCTAGACTTAGAACTACTTAAACCTAACTAACCTAAGGACATCACACACATCCATGCCCGAGGCAAGATTCAAACCTGCGACCGTAGCAGCAGCGCTGTTCCGGACTGAAGCGCCTAGAACCGCTCGACCACAGCGGTCGGCCGTGTACTTCTTCCGTTTGCCACAACATACATGTGTGAATCTGGATTCTCGATCTATGCTGCCCACAAAACTAAATACCAAAGCTGTCTAGATGCGGAACCAGACATCTATCCCCAGTTGTCAAGAACTGAACCCAACTTTTCAAAATTGTGTCAGCAGAAGCACCCACAAACATCACATTAGGATTCCATTATTATTCCTACAGACTCATCTGTACTAAAGAAGAAAGCATTTTTCTTCGTAGATGCTCAGTGAACGTATCTGAACTATAGCTCTGTAGGAATTTTGTTTCTGTCTTCTATCATTTACAGAATAATTATTAATTGAATTCTGTTGGCATTGATATTTATGTTACGAAAATTAAAATGATCTCTAAAGCTAATTTATTTTCTCTCAGTTAAAAATATGGTGTGCTTATACTTCAATTACAATTACTTGCTATTACTCTGACGCTATATTGTGGCAACTGGCTGCGAGCATAAACAAATGAGGACTTTTCACGTGCCACCTTGTAAAAGGTAAACCTCCTCCTCCAGAATTGTTTCCTTTGAGAAAAAAAAAGTGTTACGTTCTGTGAAATGCTTTGCCTTCTTATATAGAAATAAGAGAGCCTGTTTGTTTGTTTTCCTAATTTGTTTACAGTTGAGGCTGACTGCCACAATATATTGTCCAAGTAGTAGTTGAAGTTGTCAGCTTAGCTAAACTGTTGGTACGCAGAATGCCAGGTGCCAGCTACCAACTGAAAGTACACTGTTGCAACGTCACCTGTTACCTGCCAGCTATGGACTGACAGCTGCCGTTCAGTAGATACGCAAAGATCTAAAAATAACTAGACTTTCCGAGCTATTTACATGGGCACGAAAATCGATTGTGGAACTGGAAAATGACTTTATAAAAGTCATTTTCAAAGCGGAACTGGGACATCGGCTTACGAAATCCTGTTTTGGAGATGCATGTAAACTGGGTGAATGTATTCCCACAAATTGCACAACAGATGTGACAATAGTCATATAAAGGCAATTCCTTGGCCTCTTTTCTTTCGTGATGTGTCTGCATCCCGAATCATGGGTCTGCCTCTTTCCTTCACAGCTGCGTGGAATGGCTGCACAATCAAAATCGCCGTGTCGTCGTGGATTGCGTGGCCGCTCCCGCCGGAGATTCGAGTCCTCCCTCGGGCGTGTGTGTGTGTGTGTGTGTGTGTGTGTGTGTGTGTGTGTTGTCCTTAGCGGAAGTTAAACTTAGGTTAATAGTGTGTAAGACTACGGACTGATGACCTCAGCAGTTAAGTCCCATATACTTTACATACATTTGAACATTTTTCTTCAGATTGCACGAAAAACCACAAACAGACATACACACACACACATACACACACACACACACACACACACACACACACACGAGTGTTACGAAATATGCATGCTCCTTACACAACATTAGTCAAACAGTGGCAGTGAACAGATCACAAGCAGCAGCTTGTCAACAGCGAACAGTTTTGATGTGATGTTGATTGCTCTTGGAGGAAGGCAGCTCCAATATGTGAAATGCCAATTACCAAATAATTTTAATCAGACTATAGTGAGTTGACACTAGTAAGTGTCTTGATACAGTGGGAATTCAATTTGGATCGTTAATTTCAGGTTGTTTGCATTCATCTCTAAACCAAAGACTATTGATACTTCGGGGGGGGGGGGGGGGGGGTCATTGGGAACATGGCACTTGAATTAAGAAGCTTTCAATTCACATGGGTTTAGCTCTGAAATTTAAAGTTACTGTGCTCTTGACAGACTAGGGGTCCGCCATGGATTTTCGACTGAAGAAGCGGTCCGCCAATTAAAATGTTTGGGAACCCTGGCGTAGGCGATAATACCTCTAATGTTCTTTCCTGTGTTGTCCCACAGTGCCCACTGTTTGTCCGTTGTACTTCTGGCCACACAGAATTTTGTGGATATTGCCATAGATACTGCGCCATTGAAGCCAAAGTCCTTCATTCGATACGTAGACAGCACGTTCGTCATTTGACCACATGGACGCGAGAAATTACACGAGTTTTTGGAACACCTCAATGGTATCAACAGTAATATCCAGTTCACCATGGAGGTGGAAAAGATAATGCATTGCACTTCCTCGACGTCCTTGTCCACCGTAAACGAAATGAGTGCCTTGGTCAAAGCGTCTACAGAAAACCCACCTTAACAGACCTGTACCTGCACGCCGCTGCCGTCAGAATCCAGCACGGAAGCGCACAGTATTACAAACATTGGTGCATCAGACGACGACGATAACCTGCCCCATGAACTGAGCCACCTATGCAAGATTTTCAGGAATAACGGCTACAGCACCCATCAAGCGATACAAGTGATTTCTGGGAAGCATCAGAATAAGACCACCGACAAAGAGCAGGAGAAGGAACTTGTTTTGCTACCATTCTGTGGCTCTGTGTCGGGCAAGATAAGCCGCCTGTTGAAAACGCACAAGATCAAATCAATCTTCAGGCAGCAATTACTGAGACCAGTTAAAGACGCAGTAGGTCTCAGAACACCTGGAGTCTACGTAATACCTTGTGAGTGTGGCCAGAAGTACATCGGACAAACAGTGTGCACTGTGGAACAATGCAGGAAAGAACACGAAAGGTATTATCGCCTACGCTATCCAGAGAAATCAGTATTAGCTGAGCATGCGTTAGAAAACGGTCAACACATAAAATTTGACGATACCTCTGTCGTGGCTCGCACTAACGGATTCTGGGACAGTTTAATAAAGAAAGCTATTGAAATAAAAATTACCACAAACACCCTGAATAGGGACGGTGGCTTGCAGCTCAGCGCTGCGTGGGATCCAGCGATCGCGTTGTTGAAGAGGGCACATCGAACGCCGACTCAAAACTTGCCCATATATGGCAATGTCATGGGCACCAGTGACGTCACAGCCGGCAGCTAGCGCATATAAGGGCGCACCAACAGCCCACTGGCAGTCGTAACATTTGACATTGGCCAAGAAGTGCTTGGCCGAAAGCTCGTGTAGTTTTAAGCAAGTGACGATGTTAGAAAACCGATAACATTTTATTCATTGATTCACTTGTTTATTTACATGAAAAGTAAGTGTCATGCAACGATAATTGACTTTGTCTCACCTAAGTAAATAAATACTTTGGAACGTGGGAAATATTCTTAAATTGTGCGGTAGGAATCTCATTCTAAGATTCAGCAGTTCCTTATTGTCCCTTATTTGTAATAACGTAATCCACCATCGTTTGAGGTGACAAAATCGATTCTAGACTTATTGCAACTGAAATTGTAGATTAGTTGGGATTTTTACAGTATTACCATACAGCAGAACATGCAATAGTGTGGAGCCATTTTTTATTTCAGTATAAGAGCAATAATTTTCTGCTTTAGTCACTAATTGTAAATATTACCGTGCAATGGAAAGTTATTTATGGCTTCAGAGATTTATAGCTACTCTTGAGCCTTAATAAAGTCCTCTGTAAAGTCAACAGTGTTTGCATTGGTGCAATCACTGATCAATGTCTATTCTGCACAGTAATACAAAGTTTTTTGTGAAACACAGTAGCATTATATTTACAGCACCTATTACTTAGAAAAACCTTGATAAAACCAAAAATAAAAACAAAACGGCATTGCTGAGAAAAAAACTTAGTTTCCGATGTCCATTAAGTGTACTGTAGATAGTATTCCACTGAAAAAATTAGAAATAGTATTGTTTGGAATGCGATATGTGTATTGGAGTGCCTCCAGTAGCCACATACTGCGAGTTTACTTCTAATTTAATGTGAGCTGTCATAGCATCTCACCTCACATATTTACTTCAGAAATTTGTACACAGCCAGAAATGTAGCTCAACAATATTTTAGAAATTGATTTTGCTAATGCAAAAATGATTTTCGAACGTGAAGTTGTCCTTATTTGTGTATTGAAGGCACGCAAACGGTTCCTGTGAGATGTCAATTTCAGTAGCTAACACTTGTCGATCTGTTTTCTCTTTGTTAACAGCACTGTAAACTAATGGCGTACAAGATGCACAACTCTAGTACAAATAATTTCACTTGTCGCCATCTTCAGAGCAGCGGAAATTGCGTTTCAAACTTCGATTTGCGGAGGGTAGTGGTTGGAGGATGGGTGTATCAGAAATTCATATTTGTGGAACTAAGTTTGTACAACTTGTGGTCTGTCAAGGTGCGGCGCATCACGAATTTGCGCGCCTGAGCTTCAGTGCGCATGGCCCCATTGGCACACAAGAGCTGCTGACTTGCCAGTTGGAGTTCGTCGCTGCTGCTGCTGGTTGTGGTGGTAGCACTGGGTCCCATGCATGCACAGAGTTGTGCAAGGTAACTCCCAAGTATAGCTGCTGTCTTGGGCGAGCAGACGCATCCTGCATCTCTACAGTTTTGATCCATGGACTTGGCTCAGCTTGTTACTTTGTGAAAGACGACAGCCCTACATTACACCTGCACAGTGTTGATGACCTTGTTCTCGTTTTTGTCGGTAGCTCCTGATGTGTTGAAATCTCAGAGCAAAACTAGTTATGCCTAAGTATCCACTCACATTTAAAATTTTGAAAATTAATATTCATTGACGCTTCTAAAGTATTTGTTAAGCACAACTGTGTCTTGGTTGTCATTACAGTGTAATGAAGCTTGCAGTCTCTTCCTTCTTCTTTCTGCCATCGTTTTTCACCCTATAAAAGTATGCTCCCTCTCTTCTTCCATAGCACATGTGCAATGTTTATGTAATAGTTGCAGAGTTTCTGGCTTGTTCCTCATGTCTCAATGGCCTCTTCTGTCTTCACTGGGCCTTTCCGTGTTTAATTTCTTTCTCTGTTATTTTGATCCATTCTCTTCAATTTTGCTGTCGTTCTCTGCTGTCTTCTTCTCATGAATTTTGTCGCAAAGGTCTGTATCTCATACTATTGCCACAGCCTCTGTGGTATACATTATCTGCTACTAGTACATCGCTCTTTTCTTTCGAACCCAATCCACTTGAACTAAAGCTGTACTCTCTCGAACTTTTTTGCTCCCATCTGCAGCTTTTCCAGGTTTGTTTTGTTTTTGTATCGCTGCATTCGCTGGCCTTGGTGGCCGAGAGGTTCTAGGCACTTCAGTCCAGAACCGCCCTACTGCTACAGTCGTCGGTTCAAATCCTGCCTCGGATCTGGATGTTTGTGATGTCCTTAGGTTAGTTAGGTTTAAGTCGTTCTAAGCTCTAGGGGACTGATGACCTCAAATGTTAAGTCCCATAGAGCTCAGAGCCATCTGAATAATTTTTTTCGCTGCATTCACTTCAGAAATTCTTTCTTGATTGTCAGCTTCTGAATTCTCATACCCAGCTATGCCCTCTTCTCTCTCACTATATAATGACAACAAAATTTCTTTAAGTAATTTTATATCGACCTATTCTTGCTACTGTCCTTTTCTCAGTTCTCTAAGTGCTTCCTTCCATTCCTTCTCCAATTTTTCTGTTGTGTCTCTCATTTTACCTCTATTTCCTTCTCTCTTCTTTCCATTAATGCCTCTGTTTTTCCATTAATTCTTCTAGCACCTTTATTATTACCAGTTCACTGCTCTGAGAGATGCATGCTACTGTATGTAATATTAATCTAGTTTCAGCCATGATGAACAATTTTGTAACAGTTTAATCTCAACAATGGGATAAATACATAACTACAGTTCTAACACATTTCACCCCAAATGGTATTGCAATATTCCACTCTACAAAAACATGACTCTTCCAATCAAATATTCTACTGCAGCATAGCATTACAAAACTGTGATTTACCTTTTTTACAGACTTATTTCTTGCTATTTTGAAACTGTTGCTGTTATGTGGCGTAGTGTTCTCTTTGATACCGAAGGCTGCTTCCTGGTGTTCTTGTAATTTCTTCTGTTGTTCATCCAAATAAATATATTACGTTTGTCACATTTACTATTAGTTGCACACCACTTTCAGCTGCATGGTCTGCCATGGTGCTTCTCCTTGCCCCTCTAAAACGGGTATCATCCTGACTGTTCACAGCATACAACAATTCTCTTAAATTTGATTCTCATTTTATTCTCCCTGCATTCTTCTTTACTGGAAATTATCCATTTATGGTCTCCCTATGTAAAGTACAGGTGTCCTGAAGGAAATACGAAATAAATTAAGTAACATGTCGTTCAACAAGTTGGACATTTACATTAATAAGCTGTTCAAACATGCAGCTAAACCAGAGACTATTTATTATGCAGAATTTATTCTTCATTACACAAATAAAAACAATCAGAATCTTTTACCTCTTCTCTGAACTCAAGTTACTTTTATAATTTTCTAACAATAACATAACTTCTTTTGCAATCCAGCCAGGATGACAACCATTGTTTGTATTCTGAACATCAAGTTGTCTACACACATTTATGCTTTCTATGTTCTGTTCCCATGTGTTCCACATTCTATTCTTTTCAGGTGCTCAGCCTACTTTGGGTGCAAGAAATGAGGTAGTAAATTTATTTTTTATTTTGTGTGTATACTTGACAGCGTGTTGAATCCAAATTTTTGACCAACAGAACTGTCAGGACAACTTTTTGTGGCAAAAAAAACCAATAAATTTTGGCACTTTTTCAGGTTTTCGCCTATTACTCGGAAACTATGCAACCTACTGAAAATGTCATGTGTACCAAAATGAAAGGGCACAAAATTTCCCATCAAGTGATCCATTTAAATTACAAAACTGCGGCAGTCGTTTCTCCAAAATTCGTTCATTTTTACCAACTTAGCTAAAAAGCCAACTCCAATGCCTTTAACTCAAAAAAATCTACTTCAGATGAAAACATAAAATGATATAAGCTGTCAATTTTGATGTTACAAAAGCATCTAGTTTTTCAGTTTTAGGCACTATTAAGCGTTCATATACTTGAAAGCTGAAGTAATTCCATTTTGTTGTTTTTCTTTTCAGTCATAGTTTTTCAATGAAATGAAATTTCCAGTGGGAAGACTGATCTCTAATGAACACAAATGTGTTCTCTATATGTGTCTTTTTAATTTTCTTTGTTCGTTTCTATTTTTATTAGTTTTTGTCCATGTCTTAATTGGTAAGAATGAGTTGCTAAAATGAAAATCAAGTACATAATAATGGCCTACATGTATTCACATATGAGTAATATAAAACTTGCACAAATGAACTAATAAAAGGGAATGACAAAACTAAAAAAACAATTTAAATATCAGAGATTAACATTTTATCAAATTTCAAATGAATATAAAACTTGCACAAATGAACTAATAAAAGGGAATGACAAAATTAAAAATCAATTTAAGTACCAGAGATTAACATTTAATCAAATTTCAATTCCATGAAGGTAGTTTTTGACATTACGGCATTTCCCAGTCCTGCATCCAATTTGATAAATGAAATTCCCAATGTTCAGGAAATGCTAGACACCTTATATCCACAATATCAGAGGAAACTGAAGATGATGGTGTCAGGACAGTAAGCAGAAAGCCTTGTTTTACTTGCAGCAGTTTTCAGAACTGGCAAAGGAAGTCAGACCAGGGTCAGTCAGACAAAATTACATTAGGATGACATTCTGATACAACAAGTACTGTCTCCACACTGTTGGGTAGCCACCACATTGCGTGGTCCAGCAGGGAGACCAGAGATGTAACGTTCCCAATCCAGTAGAAAGACAGAGCTGTTGTGGTGTTGATAACCTGATTTCTTCATGGCAAATTTATGGCTCCATTGTTTCCTATGTGGTGGGAGTCGATGCCTTGGCAAAACAGCGATGAGTCAAGACTACATAATTACAACTCATTTATATACAGAAATATACAGTCGGACACAAAGCAGATCAAAAGAGGTACCTACCCCACTTTACAAGTCAGAATGAATCAACTATCTTCTGCCTCCACACTCTCCCACTGCTAGCTGCGGCCCTGCTATTTATCTTGGGTCTGATGCTGCTGTCTTCTAACCAATGCGCTCTCAATAGGACCACTTCATCTATTGCTAACCTCCTAACCTGGTAGTCAACAGTACTGTCCCAGGACTGTGCAGCTGGTTGGCCTCCGTCGCTGTTGCTGTTTGATACTTACATAGGTCTATTTGTTAGGATTTTCACAATTATGGAAACAACATGTAAAACACTTTCGACTCTTGAGTACGTATTGTAGCTGACCGTGCATTACTGTACATTCTGCCATAATCATGGTTGTCGATGTCTTGAACAATCCCTGTAAGGGAAAAATTCTGGATTTTTTACGTATTGCTCTGTACACTGTTGGAACACAATGTGATAAACAATCACAGGTTTAGTCTGGGAATTGTTGCATTACGCTGTGTTTTGTGTTATAAGTTTTGCTGATTGGATAACACAGACCCTTCCACTACTGTGAAGATATTTTCATGGGGAAAATGAGAGTCAGGGTAACAAGCCAACTAACTCACAACTGCATTATTAATGTATAACTGGCCATTGGAGACTATGAGAGTGTTGTTGTTGTTGTGGTCTTCAGTCCTGAGACTGGTTTGTTGCAGCTCTCCATGCTACTCTATCCTGTGCAAGCTTCTTCATCTCCCAATACGTACTGCAGCCTACATCCTTCTGAATCTGTTTAGTGTATTCATCTCTTGGTCTCCCTCTACGATTTTTGACCTCAACACTGCCTTCCAATACCTAATTGGTGATCCCTTGATGTCTCAGAACATGTCCTACCAACCAATCCCTTCTTCTTGTCAAGTTGTGCCACAAACTCCACTTCTCCCCAATTCTATTCAATACCTCCTCATTAGTTACGTGATCTACCCATTTAATCTTCAGCATTCTTCTGTAGCGCCACATTTCAAAAGCTTCTATTCTCTTCTTGTCCAAACTATTTATCGTCCATGTTTCACTTCCATACATGGCTACACTCCATACATATACTTTCAGAAACGACTTCCTGACACTTAAATCTATACTTCTTCAGAAACGCTGTCCTTGCCATTGCCATTATATCCTCTCTACTTTGATCATTGTCCGTTATTTTGTTCCCCAAATAGCAAAACTCCTTTACTACTTTAAGTGTCTCTTTCTCAACCTAATTCCTTCAGCATTGCCAGATTTAATTCGACTACATTCCACTATCCTCGTTTTGCTTTTGTTGATGTTCATCTTATACACTGCTTTCAAGAGACTGTCCATTCCGTTCAACTGCTCTTCAAGGTCCTTTGTTGTGTCTGACAAAATTACAGTGTCATTGGCGAACCTCATGTTTTTACTTCTTCTCCATGGATTTTAATAGCTACTCCAAATTTTTCTTTTGTTTCCTTTAGTGCTTTCTCAATATACAGATTGAATAACATCAGGGAGCGGCTACAACCCTGTCTCAATCCCTTCCCAACCACTGCTTCCCTTTCATGTCCCTCGACTCTTATAACTGCCATCTGGTTTCTGTACAAATTGTAAATAGCCTTTCCCTCCCTGTAGTTTACCCCTGCCAACTTCAGAATTTGAAAGAGAATATTGTAGTCAACTTTGTCAAAAGCTTTCTCCAAGTTTACAAATGCTAGAAATGTAGTTTTGACTTTTCTTAATCTAGCTTCTAAGATAAGTCATAGGGTCAGTATTGCCTCACGTGTTCCCATATTTCTTTGGATCCCAACTGATCTTCCCCAAAGTCGGCTTCTACCAGTTTTTCCATTCGTCTGTAAAGAATTCGCGTATTTTGCAGCTGTGACTCATTAAACTGATAGTTCGGTAATTTTTACATCTGTCAACACCTGCTTTCTTTGGGATTGGAATTATTATATTCTTCTTGAAGTCTGAGGGTGTTTCGCCAGTCTCATACATTTTGCTCACCAGATGGTAGAGTTTTGTCAGGACAGGCTCTCCCAAGGCTGTCAGTAGTTCTAATGGAATGTTGTCTACTCCTGGGGCCTTGTTTCTACTTACGTCTTTCAGTGTTCTATCAAATTCTTCACGGAGTATGATACCTCCCATTTCATCTTCATCTACAACCTCTTCCCTTTCTATAACATTACCCTCAAGTACATCGCCCTTGTATAGTCCCTCTATATACTCCTTTCACCATTCTGCTTTCCCTTCTTTGCTTAGAACTAGGTTTCTATCTGAGCTCTTGACATTCATACAAGTGGCTCTCTTTTCTCTAAACGTCTCTTTAATTTTCGTGTAGGCAGTATCTATCTTACCCCTAGTGAGGTAAGCCTCTACATGCTTACATTTGTCCCCTAGCTGTCTCTGCTTAGCCATTTTGCACTTCTTGGTCGATCTCATTTTTGAGACGTTTGTATTCCTTTTTGCCTGCTTCATTTACTGCATTTTTATGTTTTCTCCTTTCATCAATTCAATTGAATATTTCTTCTGTCACCCAAGGATTTCTACTTGCCCTCGTCTTTTTTCCTACTAGATCCTCTGCTGCTTTCACTACTTCATCCCTCAAAGCAACATATTCTTCTTCTACTGTATTTCTTTCCCCCAGCTTTACAGTATGAATAAATGGTGATTGCGTCCTCTTGACTAAAATATTCCAGAGGTAAAATAATCCCCCATTCGGATCTCCAGGCGGGGACTACTCAAAAATGGTTCAAATGACTCTGAGCACTATGGGACTTAACTTCTGAGGTCATCAGTCCCCTAGAACTCAGAACTACTTAAACATAACTAACCTCAGGACATCACACACATCCATGCCTGAGGCAGGATTCGAACCTGCGACCGTAGCAGCAGCGCGGTTCCAAACTGTGGCGCCTAGAACTGCTCGGCCCTCTCGGCCGGCGGGGACTACTCAGGAGGACGTCGTTATCAGGAGAAAGAAAACTGGGGTTCTACTGATCAGAGCGTAGAATGTCAGATCCCTTAATCGGGCATGTAGATTAGAAAATTTAAAAAGGGAAATGGATAGGTTAAAGTTAGATATAGTGGGAATTAGCGAAGTTCGGTGGCAGGAGGAACAAGACTTCTGGTCAGGTGAGTACAGGGTTATAAACACAAAATCAAATAGGGGTAATGCAGGAGTAGGTTTAATAATGAATAGGAAAATAGGAATGCGGGTAAGCTACTACAAACAGCATAGTGAACGCATTATTGTGGCCAAGATAGATACGAAGCCCACACCTACTACAGTAGTACAAGTTTATAATGCAACTAGCTCTGCAGATGACGAAGAAATTGAAGATATGTATGATCAAATGAAAGAAGTTATTCAGACAATAAAGGGTGCCGAAAATTCAATTGTCATGGGTGACTGGAATTAATCAGTAGGAAAAGGGAGAGAAGGAAACATAGTAGGTGATATGGATTGGGACTAAGAAATGAAAGAGTAAGTCGCCTGGTAGAATTTTGTACAGAGCATAACTTAATCATAGCTAACACTTGGTTCAAGAATCATAAAAGAAGGGTGTATACATGGAAGAAGCCTGGAGATACTGACACGTTTCAGATAGATTATATAATGGTAAGACAGAGATTTAGGAACGACATTTCCAGGGGCAGATGTGGACTCTGACCACAATCTATTGGTTATGACCTGTAGATTAAAACTGAAGAAACTGCAAAAAGCTGGGAATTTAAGGAGATGGGACCTGGATAAACTGAAAGAACCAGAGGTTGTACAGAGTTTCAGGAAGACCATAAGGGAACAATTGACATTGAGAGTATCAAACGAAATTACGCAGAAAAAAACCCTTCTGTATTTTTGTCAGTGTAGTTCTGGCTCCCACTGCATTATTACTCGGCTTAGTAGTGGTGTGAGGCTTAAGCTGGACCTGTTTCTTCTGGATCTTTTTTGTAAGAAATAGTTTACAAACGGAGTGAAGCATTTCAACTTTTATTTCGCTGCTCTCAGTGTTAATTCTTGTATCGTATGTGAGTGTCTGGACGTTAAGTTTGTTGCCATCGAGAGCCTTTCAGTATGACGAGAACTTATTTGAGTTTTTGAGAAAACTTATGATAACTTTCTACTCTATACTCATTGAAGACTTCATGCACTGCTGTTTTGACAACCATCGCATTTTATTCACTATTTGTACTTAACTCTTGTTACAGCTCTAATACCATGCCCTGCACTATAACTTTCGTACCCGCCCATATGATTTCAGCTATGCAACTCCATAGAATTCGTGGCGTCCTGTGTGAACCGTAGCTTACAATGCCACTACAGATAGCCACAAAATTAGTTGCATAAGTGAACCCGGATTAATCGTCATTTGAATTTCGGCTGTATTCGCAAGTGATCAACGCAGACAGATCACCAGACGCCGAGGAGGTTAAAATATTGAAACTGCAGTCTAAAAAATACTGCCACGACACTCGCTGCTGCGAAAGTCGTTAACGTTTGAAAGTGGGAGCGACACTAGCGCTCCAAACGATGAAAATTGAGAAAGCAGACAGTCATATGCATCGTAAGGATAATGTTTTTTCAAATTATTTTCTACTTAATTGATAGAATAGTTGTCATATTGAATGTGTTAGTAGGTTACCGACAGACATGTATTAACGTGAAAGGCACGTAAAAACTTGCGAATCACACTTATTCAGTGACATAAGCTGCAGCTCATTCATGAAGAAATTCTTTAGAATATGTCTTTATTTGCTATTTATTCTGCTGAAAGCAAGAGACTGTAAATACATTTTGTGTGAGAGAAGCATATATTTCTGTTGTTGTCTGTTACTGTTATCGTAGGCAACTTCTTTGTGATGTAAATTTTTTATGGCGTTCAGTGATTTATCAATTCTTATACTTCACTCGATTTTCTACTATACGAATATTTTCGTAAATGTAATAACTTTTTCTTCATAAGCGAATGTGTTGTATATTTTCGCCATTTGTGGCTCATATTTATCAACAATCTTGGATTTGGTTTGTCCTATGTTGCGGAACGTTTTTATTGCTTCTGAGGATATATGATCATGTATGTGTGGTTTTCCCTGAAGCTACAGCTGTGATGACTTATTTGATACGTTAAATAATGTAGGTATTAATTCCATATAGGTTTCCGTTCCCCATTAACTGATTTGATTCAAAGTTTAGTGAGGAAACTCTTCCTGTTGTATAGGCATACGACACCTTTTCTGCAATAGGACAGATCTTCTGGTGTTTGCTAACATGCTTTCATTATTAAAGGAAAATGACATTTCTCAGTGTATGTCTGTACGTTGCAAGAGAATTGTAAATTATCCTTTAATGCAACGTCCTGTAAATCTCAGGGTCTTTAGGAAAGTAAACGATCAACAATGTCGGTCGATTTTTATGGCATTTCGGACACTCCCTATTGTAAAGACTAGGTTACAAATCGATATAAAATTTAGTATTTGCAGTCATCCGATATCGTATCCAGAATTTTCGCTTGCTGGCCACTTGGGGCGCTGTTATCGCTGGGAGTAACAGAAACGAGGCAGAGTTTCGCGACTGCCAGACTTTTCAGAGACACAAAATTCATTTGATGAGTTTGGAGATCTTTGGAGGAAAATTTTAGTGAGATCTTAGACGACGTGAATGGGGACATCAGTGGTAGGAACTGAACGTTGCTAATGTGTTTTGTCTAAGTGTAAACAGTGAGTTTTGATTGTGTTTTAGAAGCGTCATGACAACAAACTCAGGCTTGGTATTATGTCAGCTATGGATGGGAAGTGTAAGTAGTAATATTTTTTTTCTCCTCTTGCACATACTTTGACGACGCAGGTACGGTATAATAAGAGTAATGTCGAATTTTATACCTAAACATTGAATATACGAGACCTGGAGAATTGAATTTTACTTGCGCATCTGGGGTGAGGAACTTGTGAAGATGTATTTCCTTTGACTGTATTTGTACTAACTATCGTGTTGTTTACGAATGAAGGAGATTTGTGATACATTAAAAGCTTTCATTGATAAGTGGCTCTTAGCTGGTGATATTTAATGTTGCTCCTGCCATGACGTACATTGCGTGTGTGTGAGAGAGGGAAGTTTTAGCCTCAATTCACAGTTTCTCGAATAAACATACGTCTTCCGTAAATATCCCAAAAATTGCATAATTCTCCAGTTCTGTTGGCCATAAAAATTGTCGTTTGGGTCTGTGGCACCATTGGTTAAGTATCCGTTTACGAATCTGCCATGGTTCGATCCCCATTGGGTCCACAGATTTTCTCCTGTTGCTTATTACTCCTTTCACCACACTGCAATATAGCCCTACAGTGATCTGAGAAATTTTGTGTTGCACCGCATTAAATTGATGTCTTTCTACTGGCTGGCTAAATCAGCTCAGAGGTCAGAAGGGAGGCAAAGGCGTACCACATCCAATAGGACTGTGCTGTTTAAACCAACCTTTGGGTAGTGGACACCTTTACTTTTAGTCGCAAGAATGAGTTTTTCTGCATTTCATATCATAGTTGCAGTACAGGTACAGTTTTTAAGTGTACTTATCTCACATTACCATCATCTGGGGTAAGATTGACCACTGTTTTGATGTTTATTAGGGCTCACACCAATATTCAAGAAAGGTAGTAGGAATAATCCACTAAAATACAGACCCATATCGTTAATGTCAACATGAAGCAGGATTTTAGAACATACATTGTGTTCGAATATTATGAATTACCTCGAAGGAAACGGTCTATTGACACACGGTCATTATGGGTTTAGAAACATCATTCCTGTGAAACAAAACCATCTCTTTATTCACATGAAGTGATGTGTGTTATTGACAAGGGATTTCAGATCGATTCCCTACTCCTGGATTTCCAGAATGCTTTTGACAATGTACCATACAAGCGGCTTGTAGTGAAATTGCGTGCTTATGGAATATTGTCTCAGTTATGTGACTGGATTTGCGATTTCCTGTCGTGGCTCAACTGTCTGTAACCGCGCGACTGCTACGGTTGCAGGTTCGAATCCCACCTCAGGCATGGATGTGTGTGATGTCCTTAGGTTTAAGTAGTTCTAAGTTCTAGGGGACTGATGACCTCAGACGTTAAGTCCCATAGTGCTCAGAGCCATTTGAACCCCAAGGTAGTGTTATAGGCCCTTTGCTGTTCCTTATCTATATAAACGATTTGGGGGACAATCTAAACAAATATCTTCGGTTGTTTGCAGATGACGCTGTCATTTATCGATTAATAAAGTCATCAGAAGATCAAAACAAACTGCAAAAAAATTTCTGAATGGTGCAAAGGAAGTGGCAGTTGTGACCCTAAATAATGAAAAGTGTGAGGTCATTCACACGAGTGCTTAAAGGAACTCTTTGAACTTCGGTTACATGATAAATCAGTCTAATCTAAAACCCGTAAATTCAACTGAATACCTAGGTGTTACAATTACAAACAACTTAAATTGGAAAAAACCACACAGAAAACGATGTGGGGAAGGCTAACTGCGTTTTGTTGGCAGGACACTTAGAAAATGTAATATATATACTAAGGAGACTGCCTACACTACACTTGTCCGTCCTGCTTTAGAGTACTGCTGCGCGGTTTGGGACCCTTACCAGATAGGACTGACGGAGTACAGTTCAAACAAAGGCAGCACGTTTTGTATTATCGCTAAATATGGAAGAGAGTGTCACAGAAAAGATACACGATTTGGGCTGGAAATCATAAAAGAAAGGCATTTTTCATTGCAACAGAATCTTCTCACGAAATTTCAATCACCAACTTCCTCCTCCGAATGCGAAAATATTTTGTTGACACCGACCTACATAGGGAGGAATGATCACCACGATAAAATAATGGAAATCAGAGCTTGTACCGAAAGATATGTGTACATTCTTTCCGCGCGCTATACGAGATTGGAATAATAGAGAATTGTGAAGGTGGTTCGATGAACCCTCTGCCAGGGCACTTAAATATGATTTGCAGAGTATCTGTGTAGATGTCGATGAAGTTGCAGACAACTGTAGCCTGCACCCTCAATAGCTACAGGCAGTACCTCTTGCACATCTTGGATGAGATTCCACCAGCAGACACACTGAGTGCATGGTGGATTTCTTTCTGGCGTGGACACTGTGCCCCTTATGGCCTCCATAACACCCCCCCCCCCCCACTCCCATGTGTGGACTGGTACCCTGCCGAAGAAGCAGCCACTTGTCCACTCAAAAAGCAAATGGTCGAGACCAGATGACCAGCTTTCATATCGCACTCCACTTCGAGTGAGGTTACTGTGCTACAACCTGCCACTTGCCCTGCAGTGAGTGTGGATCCCCTTGAATTGGGTTCACAGCAAGGTGCCTCAGCAACAGGGCCAGTGTGTGCGACAAATGAGGTGATCCACTCAATATGCAAGTTTTTCCTCTGCTGCCACATCCCTAGGCAGCAGCCTGCAGATGGCTGATCATGGCCCTAAACAACTTCAGGTCTTCACGAAATGTGGTCAGCTGCTCCTGTGTCAACACACAGCACGCACACACATTATCAACCCTACTGCCACTACGTGAGAATTAAACTACGAAAACAAGTAGAAAGAGGTAAATATGTTACTTGCTAGTATCCTGGTGCATCACCAACAAAGGCTGACAGCTGACTCACTGTGATCAATGCTTACTGGCAGTCCACACACACACATATGCTAGTTACACTTAGTGTTCTGGAGTTTTTATGTGTTACAGATGATGAGAAATTCATCCTTGAGTATCTCTTTTAAGCACAAGATAAATGATGGCATTCTGTTCTGAAACAAAACCAACCATCCAGCAGCTGATGTGGGTTTAAATAACTGGGAGAGGACATTGTTGTGGATACAGTTAGCTCCTTGATGTTCTCCATCAGATTGTAGGCACTGCTTGTTAGTGTGTGGGATTAATTATGGAATGATAGCTGAGATCCAAGTACCAGGGCACTGTTTATGATAGTTCATAGAGCAGAATTTAAAAAGTGTATGATGCAAATTGAAAGATGGGAATAAGCAGAAAAAATTAGGGGGCAAGGGTTGCTTTCAGACAATTAAATGCTCAACAGCCTACAGTGGGAGATATTTCAGACAAGGCATTGTGTATCATAGAGCCTTAAACATAGAATTCTGAGAGCGCAGAAATGTGTCGAGAAAACTTAATAATTCTACCAACATACTACTGGCAAAACTAGGTAAAATTTGAGTTCACACAAAGAGGTGCTGACAGTCTTTTTACCCAATCACTACTCATGGATGAAATTGGAGAAAATTATGTGGTATGTTATGGACCCTCATCCACATGTAATTTGGTAACTTGCAGAGTGTAGGCTTACAATGGCGGGAGGCATGGAATATTTTAATCGATAATAAAAATAGATTGGTAAAGCAAAATGTTAGTAGAAAATGGAAAAAAAATATTTTGATACAGTGTAAATCAAGTCGAGTGGTTGTGGATATCTAGGTACACCTATATGTTGGAAAGACTCTTCCTATGTTTAAGAGTCCTTTTTTTTTAAAGGGGTTGTTCAGATGAACCAAATTAGGCAGTGCAGCTGTTAAGACACTGACCTTATAGTTGGGGGATGGAGTTATTCTGTCTGGCCAACCTGATTTGAGTTTTCTGTGGTTTTCTTAAATCACTAAGGCAAATGCTTAGATGGTTCCTTGATAAAGGCCACAGCCAACCACCTGTCCATTTCTCATAGATCACCTGTCATATCCTCACAAAGCATGTTATGTAGTATTTGTGTTGTATATTTTGAGTTATTAATTTGTATTGTGTTATCTTGAAAATTGCTATATCATTGTAAGAAGATCCTTAGATGAATTAAGATGATGATGATAATGACTTAAGTGATGAAGAAAATATGTATGTACATGCTGTTATTTACTTACTGCTGTTCATTGAGTGTTACCAATTTAGATAATTTGTTTTTGACCGTTCATTCAGACTGATAATTTACTAGTGGTGATGCCAGTTTAAACTGCTGAACAAAACTGTCAAGTTGGTTGGTATAGAACATGTAAGCTTATGGTAGTCAAGTATACCCTTGTTTATGAGATGTATGACTGATGTGTTTGTAGAAAATGTTATTGATAAGCTGTATAAGGCTGGATTTAGTGCAGGATTGCTCGTCTAAGTGTGTGCAATAGACTAATGAAAAACAATTAGGAGTACCTTAGATGCTAACCAGCATGTTGTGTGTATTGTGTTGAGTGTCCCATTCCAATGCATCATTTGAGGATGTTAAGTAACTATTTGATATATTACTTTCAATATAGTATTCTACGGGGCTTCATTCTTCCCCAATAAGGTGTGCTGAGTTGCTGCACACACTTCATTAGGTTTATTTATGGGTTCAGAAGCATTCACAAAATTGTAAACAAGCAGAAGGTAAATCAAGTCAACAGAACTGAGGAAGACGGTGCAAAAGCTTTTTGATACAACTATTTAGCATGCTATTGAAGATTTTTAGGTAGTTTCCATGATACTTGGTTAGTGGAGAAAAATTGACTGTCATGTTGTGTGACCAAAGTTATGCTGAAATGTGTGACAGTGAACTGATGACTGTATGTAATATGCAACTTTGACTACATTTCTAGCTCCTTTAGATTATTTGGATCAACTGAGCCCACTGATTCTGGACAAAAGTTTTGTTTCGTAATGTAATGATGGAGTGGTGTGTGATGTCATACATGTGCAGCCACTAAGAGAACAAACAGTAACAAAATTTCTTTTGTCAGTAATAGTTTTGTAAAATAGTTTGTGGTGATAGAATGACTTGTAACAGCCTGAGTTCTATGTTAGGTTAAAAGTTCAGGGTTGGCAAAGCCCTATCGAATGCTGCAGTTAATCTGATTGCTGTAGCAGCTGTGTTACCAATCTGATACAAACAGATTAGTTTATTGCTATTTTGAAGACAGTTTGTAATTTCCACAAAGTCCAGCTCTTTGTTTTTAATGCCAGTTTGCCAAGGGATTACTTAACACCCTTTTGTGGTCGGATAAAACAAATTTGCGCAATCATAACTTCTAGAAAGGTTTGTATGTGTTTGATAGGGTGAATTCTGTGGTTCTTGATTCTTGGAATGCTTTTGATGCAGACTGACACATTACTCAGTGAATTACATGTTTATTGTATATTCAGTCAAGATGTTGTGTGACTGGATTAAAGATATCTAGACAGATAGAAATTAGTATTCTCATTGTAGATGAATGGGAAATCAAGTGTGCTTTGAAGAAAATGGTATAACTGTTTGTGGTATATGCCACAGATTAAATTTTAATATTATCATAATTCTAAAATAGTTTGTGGATGTTTCTGTCATTTACAGAGAATTAATATCATGTAAGAATCATTATGCTGTGATTAACAGGTGTCTTTGATTCTGGTAACTCTATTTTACATAGAAGAATCCTGGAGATACTAGAAGGTATCAGATAGATTATATAATGGTAAGACAGAGATTTAGGAACCGGGTTTTAAATTGTAAGACATTTCCAGGGGCAGATGTGGACTCTGACCACAATCTATTGGTTGTGACCTGTAGATTAAAACTGAAGAAACTGCATAAAGGTGGGAATTTAAGGAGATGGGACCTGGATAAACTGAAAGAACCAGAGGTTGTACAGAGTTTCAGGGAGAGCATAAGGGAACAATTGACAGGAATGGCGGAAAGAAATACAATAGAAGAAGAATAGGTAACTCTGGGGAATGAAGTAGTGAAGGCAGCAGAGGATCAAGTAGGTAAAAAGACGAGGGCTAGTAGAGATCGTTGGGTAACAGAAGAAATATTGAATTTAATTGATGAAAGGAGAAAATATAAATGAAGCAGGCAAAGGGGAATACAAACGTCTCAAAAATGAGATCGACCAGGAAGTTCAAAATGGCTAAGCAGGGATGGCTAGAGGACAAATGTAAGGATGTAGAGGCTTATCTCACTAGGGGTAAGATAGATACTGAATACACGAAAATGAAAGAGTCCTTTGGAGAAAAGAGAGCCACTTGTATGAATATCAGGAGCTCAGATGGAAACCCAGTTCTAAGCAAGGAAGGGAGAGCAGAAAGGTGGGAGGAGTATATAGAGAGTCTATACAAGTCGATGCACTTGAGGACAATATTATCGAAATGGAAGAGGATGTAGATGAAAATGAAATGGGAGATACGATACTGCGTGAAGAGTCTGACAGAGTACTGAAAGACCCGGGTCGAAAAAGGCCCCGGGAGTAGACAACATTCCATTGGAACTACTGACGGCCTTGGGAGAGCCAGTCCTGACAAAACTCTACCATCTATTGAACAATATGTATGAGACAGGCGAAATACCCTCAGACTTCAAGAAGAATATAATAATTCCAATCCCAAAGAAAGCAGGTGCTATCAGTTTAATAAGTCACAGCTGCAAAATACTAACGCGAATTCTTTACAGACGAATGGAAAAACTGGTAGATGCAGACCTCAGGGAGGATCAGTTTGGATTCCGTAGAAAAGTTGCAACCCGTGAGGCAATACTGACCCTACAACTTATCTTAGCAAATAGATTAAGGAAAGGCAAACTTACATTTCTAGCATTTGTGGACGTAGAGAAAACTTTTGACAATGTTGACTGGAATACTCTCTTTCAAATTCTAAAGGTGGCATGGGTAAAATACAGGGAGCAAAATGCTATTTACAATTTGTACAGAAACCAGATGGCAGTTATAAGAGTCGAGGGACATGAAAGTGAAGCAGTGGTTGGGAAGGGAGTGAGACAGGGTTGTAGCCTCTCCCCGATGTTATTCAATCTGTATATTGAGCAAGCAGTAAAGGAAACAAAAGAAAAATTTGGAGTAGGTATTAAAATTCATGGAGAGGTAGCAAAAACTTTGAGGTTCGCCGATGACATTGTAATTCTGTCAGAGACGGCAAAGGACTTGGAAGAGCAGTTGAACGGAATGGACAGTTTCTTGAAAGGAGGATATAAGATGAACATAAAAGCAAAACGAGGATAATATAATGTAGTCGAATTAAGTCGGGTGATGCTGAAGGAATTAGATTGAGAAATGAGGCACTTAAATAGTAAAGAAGCGTTGCTATTTGTGGAGCAAAATAACTGATGATAGTTGAAGTAGGGAGGTTATAAAATTTAGAATGGCAATGGCAAGGAAAACGTTTCTGAGGAAGATAAAATTGTTAACATTGAGTATAGATTTAAGTGTCAGGAAGTCTTTTCTGAAAGTATTTGTATGGTGTGTAGCCATGTATGGAAGTGAAACATGGACGATAACTAGTTTGGACAAGAAGAGAATAGAAGCTTTAGAAATGTGGTGCTGCAGAAGAATGCTGAAGATTAGATGGGTATATCATATAACTAATGAGCAGGTATTGAATAGAATTGGGGAGAAGAGAAGTTTGTGGCACAACTTGACAAAAAGAAGGGACCGGTTGGTAGGACACGTTTTTAGGCATCAGGGGATCACAAATTTAGCATTGGAGGGCAGCATGGAGGGTATAAATCGTAGAGGGAGACAAAGAGATGAATGCACTAAGCAGATTCAGAAGGATGTAGGTTGCAGTAAGTACTGGGAGATGAAGAAGCTTGCACAGGATAGAGTAGCATTGAGAGCTGCATCAAACCAGTATCAGGACTGAAAACAACAATAACTCTATTTTGAAAGTAAACCAAGTACACATTAATGTTCACAAGTGGATATAATTTTGTTGTGTTATTTGATTATAGCATCAGACTTGTTATGCAGAATGATATAAAATAGAATGGCAATGTGAGAAAGGCAAATACCAATTTAATTTCATTGCGAGAGTTCTGGGTACATCATTTTTCTACAAGGGAAGTTGGTTATAACATATTGATGCAGTCCAGCCTCAAGTAATTGTAGCATCCATAAAAAATTACCTTGACATATAATGTTAAAACATTTGAAGAAGAACCTGCTGGTTATTTTGTGGATTTACTGGAAACACCAAAGAGTTCTTACCACATGTCATCTTTGATCTGTGACACAATGAAAGTGAGAGTCTCGAGCAACCTGTGTAAACCACAATACGGTTACCATGAAATCACTCCTGCAACCATAGTAAGCACACAACAGCCATTTTGTCATAAAGCATGTATTAAGAATATTCTAAGAACTAATATATATGACTAAAGGAAGTCCCATGGGTGTTTGGGGTTTTTGGTTGGGGGACAAATTGGATACACCCTTCCCCCTCCCCCCCCCCCCCCCACACTCAAATACCAGGTGGTTGGAATTAAACTGATGATGATGTGAGTGGTGCAGTGTGGGCTATATACATCATAGGATGCATAAACATCGTAGATATGTTCATTAATTGGTGCATTCAAAGAGTACGCTGAAAAAAATTAGTAGTTCCACTATCTGCCGTCAAGCAAAAGTATGGTGCTGTAAGCAGTCAAAATGTGAAGTGTTCCCTGTTTTGATGTCAGTATGCTGTCTGATGCTTGGCAACGTATGTTTATTTCTTTTGTGAGGTGACTGTTGGTACAAAGAGTTAAGAAAGGTACAAAATGCAGCCTTGTGGAAATACAGCCAACAGAAACATCTTTGAAGAGGCCCCATGTCAATTAATGGGCTAAAGAATATGATCAAGAAATGCAAAGAAACAGGTGAATTAGATGGTGCAGCAGGGAGAGGGAGACTATCCATTTCCATGGTCTGTTTGTTGTTGATTAAGTTGATTTAGCTACAGGTGATCAAGTAGCACATGCCTCAAATTCTGCAACGTGCTGGAGATATGTCATAGGAATTCTCTCTCCTCTGAGTAACTGTTCAAAAGATTTTGCAGTGCATTTTACACTGGTATCCCTACAAGATTCAGAATGTGCACCAAATGAAGCTCCAAGATAGGCTACAAAACTATGACTGCCCTTTGTTTTTGGCACACATGGAAGTGGGTGAAATGTAAGCAGGGAATATCCTTTGGACAGACAAGGCAGATTTTATTAAGCACGGTAAATGTTAAGCATGTCAAATAGGGGCCTGCACTCCTTGACATGTTGTGCAGGTACATCCATTACCCCTTGATTCCAGCTTTGCAAGAACACACACACACACACACACACACACACACACACACACACACACACACACACACACACACCACTATTTTCATACAAGTTGGGATGACACCACCTGTCACTTTCCAGATAGAAGATGTACTTTTGAAACCTCCAGTAATGAGCTTATTGTCTCTAGGCACTTTCATGTGACTTCTGGTTGTGGGGATTACTGAAGGATTGTGTCCGTCAGGGATGTATCAGGACTTCTCCTGATCTTAAGGATAGTATATGATGACATATTGCTCTGATTACACCTTATGTGCTGTAAGCAAGTGTGTACTATACCATGTGAAAGATGCAACATGTTTGCTGAGCCAGGAGACCATACTGAACACATACTGCAACTTGTGACCATGTCCTAATAAACATGCCAGAACCATCATTACCATACATTTGGTTGTTCCATCCCATTTCCTGCACCCACACCACATTGTGATTGCTCAGTTTTTTTTCCCCAGCAAATTCCACGAGTGCACCAATTAATGAACATACCTACAATGTGTCAATGCTTACTATGTGTACAGCCCACACTATAGCACTCAGAACACCAGTTTAATAATAACCATCTGGTACAAAACAAAACCAAAACTTATATAAAACATCCATTACAGTTATTAAAAAAAGTATGATTATATGAGGTATCTCACAGAATATGTGACTACATTGAAGATTTCTTGGTAGGAAGAAAGCAGGATGGTATCTTGGAGAAAGAATAATAAGTAGATGAAGACGTAACTTCAGTTATGCCTAGGAAAGTGTGCTGTGACCTTAGTTGGTTATTATATGTTAATGATGTGGCGCACGGTATTAACATCAGACATTTTGCAGGTGATGCAGCTATCTATAATGACATACTACCTGGAAAAAACTACCTAATCACCCTGATGAGGTATTTGAAGACCTGCACAAAAAGAACAAGTCATTAAAGCCTTGAAATAATGTTTTTTATCTTCTAAATGGTTCATTTATTTAACAGAACTAGCTTGCTTATCGTTGGTTAATGCAAGACTAAGAGCACACATAATGATGAAATGCAAAATGTAAATGTGTATACATCTCTAAAATCTAGAGACTCTATCTTGAAGCAAATTAAAACTAAATTCAAACATGCAAAAATCTTTCAACACATTTTGTCAGATTTTGATAAGATTTCGAAGCTGTGCAAAGATTGCAACTTGTTTTAAATGCTCAGTTCTGTAAAAATATGCACTTCACAAAATGCAAAAAAGTAGTATCTTATGACATCATCAGTGAGACACATTTGGAATCAGTTGGCGCATTCATATACCTGAGTGTAACCGTTTATGTGCCTATGGAATGGTTGTAGATAAGTAGCAGACTTTGGTTTATTGACAGGATACTACAGTCGGTCTACAGAGGAGACTGCTTACAAATCAATTTTGCATCCCCTAGGAGTATTTGTATGAAATGGAATGTATGGAAATAAGGGCATTATGCATGGTTATACTTTTGTTAGGCTCGTGAAAGTGTGTCATGGAAATATTGAATAACTTGGATGGGCACACTCATGAAGATAGCTGCAGATTATCTTTTGAAAGCCTCCATAAAAAGCTTCAGAGACAAGTGTTAAGTGAAGAATGCAGAGATGATCTCCATCTCCCTGTGTTTCATTTCCAAAGGACACATAAAGACAAGTTTAGACTGCTCCTCCTCTCTCTCTCTCTCTCTCTCTCTCTCTCTCTCTCTCTCTCTCTCTCTCTCTCTCTCTCTCTCTCTCACATAAGCAGCCATTCTTGTCTCACTCCATATGCAATGGTATTTGGAAGAAATCCCAACATGTGGATAAAATTCTTAGTCCCTTCGCCATGCACGTCAGTCATTTGTAGAGCCTGTGCCATCGCAGCCTTCAGACTCACTCATATATTGAATGCTGCTGTGTCACATACAATCACCAGGGTCTGTGTGATGTGCTGTGGGGAAAGAGTTGGTGACAAATCTGGCGCATCAAGGCTGCGAGTTCCCACTGTATCATTTAGCTCGCAATACTGATTGACACTCGACTGCCATTTGTCGCAATGTTGTGATGGTTGAAGAGGAACTGCCATGAGTGTTAGCAGACAGAACATGCAAGGGTTGGAACTTTAATAGTGGCAACTATTTATTTACAGCTCATACAAAATAGATCTTTGTTTCAAAGTTTAACTGACCTTCAAAGTAGTCACCAGCTTTGTGTATAGCTCATTGCCGGTGATGTGGAAGTCATAAGTGACTCTTAACAGTGCCAGTTGTGTTGACAGTTCGAGTGGCGCCGTCTATTGCCTGATGAATTTGTATCAGTTCTGAAGTGAATTCTGTGAAGTGCAGTAGGTGGTATAGCATGTAGCAGCTCCATCAGTCAAACAAATCAGTAACAGCTTGCAATGTATATGCTTGAGCATTTTCCTGCAAAATTAGGGTCAGGTCCTGCAGAAAGCGTCATCACTTCTGTCTCTATGCTGTTCATTTTTGGAACACAACCTACGACCGTCTTAGAGACAGAAGTGATGACGCTTTCTGCAGGACCTGACCCTCATTTTGCAGGACAGTGCTCAAGCACATACAATACAAGCTGTTACTGATTTGTTTGACTGATGGGGCTGCTAAGTGCTATACCACCTACTGTACTCTCGACTTAGCCCTCGTGAGTTCAACCCAATTTCTAAATTGAAGGAGACACTTCACGGCATTCGCTTCAAAACTGCTACAAATTAGTCGGGCAATAGGTCACGCCGCTTGAACTGTCAACACAACTGGCACTGCTAAGAGTATCCTAAGACTTCCACATTTCTGGCAATGGATTATACACAATACTGGTGACTACTTTGAAGGTCCGTAAAACTTTGAAACACGCATCTGTTTTATACAAGTAGTAAATAAATAGTTGCCACTATTAAAGTTCCCACCCTCGTATATTCTACAGAAGAGACTCTAAACAAGCCGGAATAGTTCCCGCTGGGATAACTTCGAGCCACTATTTTTTTATTTTATTAGGAATTTGCATAATTGATGCAGATGTCATCAGATTTGTTCCTGAAGTTTTCTTTGCTCATTCTTATAACCTCTGGATATAAGAATGCTTAATTTGATATTCATACCTGTGTAATTTATGAACAGCATCATCCTGAAATTATAAAAAACTAATGATTTGCAGCTCATAGTCTTAAAATTACAAAAAATTGTCAAATGAAAATTATTTAATTAATTAAACAGGGCCTTTCATTATGTGCAACTTTCCCTTCCACTATGAGTGCTTGAGCCAAGAGTTATTCATTACCTCAATCCCAAGCAGCTGCCAAGGTTGCAGATAACAAATGAGCATGATGCGCATGCTGACTGTTGATGTAGATATATAAATCTTCCAAAGGACACTGCAGACTTGGAAGTGTTGTCTTTAATTAACTTGTAATAGCTTTACGTATGTAGTTGAACTGAACTGAACAATACTGACTAATCACAAAACAGTGATATCTGGGGGATGGGTGGATCCTGATGCTGGTTTTGGTAAACTCATTTAACCTACATAGCAACAATGAAACTCGTGATACTCATGAAACACATCAGTATATTTATAATAATATTAAGAAACTGAATAAACATATCTTAACAACATATTTAACCGTCAAGAAACAGCACATGTAAAAAAAGTAAACTAGCCAGACATTAAGAGTAAAACATGAAGAATAACTGGTTCTTCAGTAGCAGCAACACCACCCTGGCTCATGCTGACTGCTGCCGCCATGCAGCAGCTGTGCTCAGTTTCTGCTGGAGTACTGATTATTCTTCGTGTTGTCTGTACCTGCTAATACATATTGATAAATCAAATATCGCACTAGGATAATTTCGGATCACTCTGTGAAATGGATATGTAAAGTTCTGCTTTAAAAATCATTTTGTTAATAATGGGAAAGAAATTGATGCTTTCCATTGATGCTGTGTGTCACATGAAAGACATTATGAGCAGCATTTGTTTGGGCTGACGACAGTTGCTCATTTAAAACAATGAAACTGCAAAATATTTTCTGAAACACCAGAGAAATTGTCCTGAGGACACACGATAAGAGAGGGCAAGTATAGATCACAGGATTCTGGGTATAAATAAATATGATGGAAAATCAAACTAACACAGACCACAGGCTAACACAGACCACAGGCTACTCGACAGAGCAGTCTGTCACCACAACCTAGACTTCATGTTTGCATTTTTTGGCTTACAAATCTACAGCCAAACTGTCACTTTCCTGCATAACCTGGATTTTGGGCTACACTACAGAGCAGCTTGACATCAGAACATAGATTCCACCTTAGGATGAAATCATTAATATTATTTCAACATAGTTTCTTCAGATGTGCCGTATATATCAGTAACAGAAACACCAGTAAATGACAAAAGCAAAAAATGAAGAAAGGGCTGTTTGCACAGTATGAGTAAATTTGTGAGGTTTAGCCCAGGTTTCTGTTAAATACATCAGATCTTACATTCGTGCATTAATTGTATGGTTATCCCTGAATGTTAGCAGTCATATTTTAATAGGAAGGATACTATTGTCTTCACCTTTCTTTCATGCATGCCACACAGTGCTGTTTAGGTGTTTACTTTTGTTCTCTATTTGCAAGCTCATCAGTGTGAAAATAAGTTGGGTGTTGTAATATATTTGTGCAATGTTTATCTCCTTCTTTAGTGGACTATATAAAATATGGCTTATAAGCAAATATCTCATAATCTCTAAATAATGGCTTCGAATTATTGAGGCAATGATCAATCTATATTGGCAGCACCTGTTTGAAGTTACAAGCAGGAATCAGTAGAAATAAAAATTAGTACATGTTTGTTATGAGTTGTATTATTTGATTGCAAACCCACATATACACTAGACTGTTATATTTTTGTGTGCATATCAGTAAACATTGTGAGAAACCGTTACCGCCGAGCTATAGAAATTGTTGCAGGTGAGCAAAGACCCTGATTATATCACTGTTCAACTTTCCCTTCAGTTGTCATCTGTAAATATTTAACACTTGTATTTCCCTATCATGAAGTCTGTCTTTTTGTAATGTTACAGTTAGAACCCTATATGACAGAAAGTTTTATTATGTCTGCATTTCAAAGAATGGGAGAGAATCCTCAGAATGTTAAAGTTATGAGAAATAAATACACAGGGGAGCCTGCTGGTTACTGCTTTGTGCACTTTGCAACTGATGAAGCTGCACTGAATGCAATGCACAAATTAAGTGGAAAAGTTATTCCTAACACTAATCCAGTGAGTATTTGATTTCAGCTATTTGTAAGCATGTTAAACATTAGTTGGTCATTTAACAGGCCATACACTTTTCGCTT